>NW_015150725.1:455337-457560 GCF_000732505.1 Cyprinodon variegatus | reverse complement strand
TGTTTCCCACTGGTACCTACCTTTTCCGGTAGGTTAATGTAATTGTGTTTTCCTTTATGTAGTTGCGCTTTTAGATTAGTAGTTGCAGTTTGCACTTCAGGGCCACCGTATTCTTGCCTAAGGGCACAACAACACAGGAAGCCTGAGCCAGGGCTTGAACCGTCAACCCTTCGATCAGGGCAAACTCCTACACCCGACGCCACTGATACACATTAGCATTTAGAAAATACAGATGGAGCCTCCCTTAGCCTAGGAGGAGGGGGGGGGTTGACTGTTTTATCATCTGATTTAAGTCAAATAGAAAATAAATCGCTCTTCTTAGATGTTTTTCACAATCTTTAAAAACAACCACTTGCTATTGCATAATTACAGGCCCATCTTTCATTCATCGGTAAGATCATGAAAACAGTTTCAACAGTTAAATACCTTCTTTACAGCTGCTGGACATCTACCAGTTAAATTTCTATGCTCAACACAGACTACCCGGTTCCTTAACATCGTCATAAATGCAGTCTGAGAAAGAACCGCGATGCTGGTATAGCTGGACCAAAGCATTTCATAATAAAGTTATTATTATTTAAACTGTTTCATAATGCGTTTTTCATTAAAGCCATGTTTTAAACATGTAAAAAACATTGAAGCGCCATGTTGATAAAATGTGCTAAAAAGAATCAAAATTCCCACGGCACCCAAACTTTCCTTGAATGGACGGATCCTGTTTGATGGCTGTTTGGAAAGTAAGTGTGTTTGTTTGACTTTGAAACAGATTTGTGGCCCCAGGGTGGCCGTTTGTTTCCTGCTTTGGCACGTCAGGCCAGCGGACTCTTAGTTTGGAGGCAGAACTATTATTCACCGCTTCCTCACAAACATTTTACAAACATCCAGGCATTTATGAGACCTGGAAAATAATCCCAGCTTTATTCCAATACTGTTCATCAGAGAAAACCATCAAACTCTTCACACCATTTCCTTGGTGAGGCAAACATACTAACCACTCATGGCTAAAGAATTGATTTTTTAGAGATAAATAATGAAAACAGAAACAAAAAGTCATGAGAAATTGTTACGCAGGTATTCTCTTTGTTGTGTGACCAACATGAATGGCATTGTTACAACTTTCTTGTGCAGGGAAAGCAAAGTTTGAAATGAAAAAGCATCAGGATGGGCTGCCAGGTGGACCAGTCAATGTTTTGACACTTTACCCGAAGCACGGTGCCATCTTGGCAGCAGGCTGTCACTCCCAGAAATCCTCCTGAGGCTCATTTACGCCTCTGTCTCTCCTGCGTTCCCTTCTCTGTTTTCTGATCTTTTTTCCTTTCTCTGCATCTACATCTTGCCTTTTTCTGGCTGGTATCACATCCCACAGGTTCCTCTATTCTCCCTCACTTTTTTCTTCTCTCGCCTTCAAGTTGTATGAAGCCAGAGCTAGAAAGAGAGCGAGCTCCTGCTATGCTGTTTGTCTCTCTCCACATTCAGACCTCCTCCTGTTCCTTTGAGTTCCTAAAGAGGCAAAGATATCTAACATACCTTTTCATTGTTTATCACAAGAGATTCTCTTTTTGTCTGCATTCTAAAATAACATCACAGGCTGAATTCAAACCACGGCGGTTGCTCAATGAATCATCAATTGGAAAGCTTAGAAAGGAAACCCATGCCTTGCTGGGTTTTGCTTTAATTTATTTTGCCAATTTAGTTCCGATTGAGATTTGTTTTATTTTGATTTGTTACAAACAAATCATACATTTTAGGCGTTTATTTCTTTTTGATGAATATTCTTTACAGTTAAAGTAGTTTTCAGCTTAAAGAGATTCAAACCTCCTTTTGCCAAACTGAGCTTAAACCTCAGATCAAATCTTGGGCTTGTGAATCTTTTATCATCTTAAGGCCAAAAACCTCCCAAACTCTCAGCTTCCTGCTATAAGGCTTTCAGACTTTGTAGCTGCTTTAATATCCTGTTATTTACCTACATAAAGGATAAACTGGTAATTTATCACAATGTGTTTCTTTGATGTATCCTACTATAGCTCTTTAACATCGTATTAACTGGTAAAAGCTGTCTAGCAGTTTTCCATTATGGACTGTGGTTACATAAATGTAGATGCCAGACATATTTCCCTAATTATTTTTTGCTAATAAATATGAGACAAAAAATGAGAAAGAAGATACAAATGTTGTGCAAACCAGGCATGGCACCAAGTCATAGGTTGGGAAGTTTAAAGTCTT
>NW_015150725.1:444496-455074 GCF_000732505.1 Cyprinodon variegatus | reverse complement strand
GGTGTCCTCCACCAGAGATCTGCCCCGAGGGCCCCAATGACCACGGGTTCCACTGATACCTTGACCTTCCAGGTTTTCTCCAGCTCTTCTCTGAGCCCCTGGTGTTTCTCTAGTTTCTCACGTTCTTTTTTCCTGATGTTGCAGTCACCTGGTATCGCTATGGCAACCACAACAGCTTTCCTCTGCTTTTTGTCCACCACCACAATGTCCGGTTGGTTTGCCATCACCATTTGGTCCGTCTGTACCTGGAAGTCCAACAGGATCTTGGCTCGATCATTCTCTACCATCTTTGGAGGCGTTTTCCACTGTGACCTTGGGGTTTCCTGTATTCTATTCCAGCCACTTGGTTATGGCGCTCCATGTTAGCTTTCCCTGCCACCATCTTACACCCTGCGGTTATAGGCTGGATTGTCTCAGGGGCCTCTTTGCACAGTTTGCACCTGGGGTCTAGTCTGGTGTGGTAGATCTTTAGCTGCTGGACGCGCCACATCAACCAATCAGAGAAGCTGATCTGGGAGCTGGCAGGGAGTCAGACACAGTACTGCTGATGCAGAGCGCTATGATCACTCCTCTGAAACAGTTTAACCGTTTTCAGAAGGAATTTCTCACTTCAACATAGATTCCAACTACTTTTTACCCGCTGATCACAGCTAATATAGCAAAGCTGCTCTCTGGCATCGAACACAGGAGCAGCAGAAGCATCTAGACAAATGTTACTGGACGTCTGACCTTAATGTGGACAAACATCATAAATGAGGCAGTAAAAGCTTCTTTGTTGCTGAAATTGCAGTGTGAACGTAGCATGCAGTAGCAACCATTCAAAATGTACCAACTTTCCTATATGGGTCCTTGGCTGGTCCCCTAAAATTCCTTTTTAAACATCAATATTTTATACTTAAATAATCTGTCATGATTTGTGGACATTAAGAGCTGAAGAGAAGCGCCATCTCCTGGTGAGACCCTATAATTCACTGGTAGGGTGGAGTCAGTAAAATAAGATGCATTCCCAGGAGAAGGAGGGGTCCCCCCCAGTGGCTGGAAGTTGGAGGGGAGTCTGCTGGTAGTTGTAGGGGAGAGGGCCGCCATTCCGCTGCCGTTTGAATGGTAAGGGCCATTTTGAATGGCTGCTACTGTAAGAGGAGGCAGTATTTGCTGTTTATGTTTCTAAATTATTAAATATTTACTCTTGAGCATCATAAAGGCAATCTAAAAGACCATATAAAATACTTTAGATTTAGACTGTATGTAAATACGGATCATTTTTGCATCTCAGTGTAAGGTAAGCTAACCTGAACTTACTTTTTATCTACTAGCCTAACTTTGTTACCATTTAAACAGCCCTGATGTCTATAAATGGAGGATTAATAAAACATAAAAAGCTTGTTAAGATGAACATTTGAAAGAAAGATATTTCCCTCCCTTCATTAGAGTTCTTGGAAGGTAGATGTGGAATAGAATCCCTGAGGGAAGTTTAAACCTTCTTGCACCTGCTGCTCAGAGCGGCATTGATCAGAGGGACACTGCTGCGGCAGACAGCACTGTGGTAAAGTAATTACCTGTGGGCTTCACACGGCTCCGCTCTCCAGGGAGCTGTGTTTAAGTCTATTTGAGCATACGTGCACGCATACACATTCTGAAGAAAGTCATTGCTGGCGACTGTAATTGAAAATGGATGGCTGGCCTCTGCTCGCTCCTGCATAGAAAGCTACATTACTGTCTCACTGCCCAGCTTATTACAAGCTTTGGTAATTACCCAGCTGGGTAGTCTGAGGACAGGCAGAGGAACCCACAGGAGGGAACGCGTGACGAGTGGTTGCAATTTGCTTCAGAGAACCAATGATTGATGCTTTTAGGCTTAATGCTAATAATGAAAAGGAAAGCAGATTGTTATTCATCTGGATCACAAGCATTATGCATATTTAGACACTATGGATGTTTTGGATACAGTTCATACTCAAATGATAAGAAATCAAGTTGTTAAGAAATGGCAAAACTGCAAAAAAAAAAAAAAATCAGTGTTGACTAAACGATGCATTGATCCACCAAAAACATCTATTTTTTATTTTTTTTGTAAAGTCTAATGCTGTGATCTCTGACTTTGGAGCCTGAAGTGTTTACCAAATGGTCCACAGTTTGGATGAGTGACTGAGTTAGAGCCATCTTAACAGCCTGTTTTCCCTCTGGCTCCAGATAAATTAGTTTCCACTGTAATTTGCACTGAGCTGTGCAAAAACAACTTTGCCAACTTTTTGTTTATTTACACTCAGACAGCGGGTGAGGGCAATAATCATGCCAGGGGAATTCCAAGCGCCTTCCAAAATGAAGGAGTGGGAAGAGCTAATTACTGGAAAACTTTGGAACCTACTTTTACTTCCAAAGACATTTGGAAATAAAATCCAGCAGACTCAGAATCCCATCCAACTAAACACTTACTCAGAACGTGTCAAACTCATCAGCCGCCATTAAGGCGACGGAGTTTGATGTACGAGCTTCAATCTGACAGGCGGCAGAGACGCGTGTTCTGATGACGCTTCGTGTCGACAGCCTCCGGTGCCATTCCTCGCCATTCCAGCTGATGTGTGGTCGTAGTGGGCCCCCGGCCGCGTTCGAGGCCGATTGGCCATATATACAACCTTTTAATTCCCGTCTCGCTCTTCTGTCACATTTCAGGAACAAATTCAGACCCATCAACTCTCACAACACTGACATTTGTAACTCTTGTCATGTCTTAACTCCTGGGTGTAAGAAATGATGGATGATGGATGTTACAGAAAAGACAGTAAGAGCAAAGTATGGCGAGACCTGAGAGGAGAACCGAGAACAGACGGGAGAATCGCCAAAGCAGCACGAAAAAAAAAAAAACAAATGCTGCAGAGGATATTTAAATCTAGTCAGCTTACAGGAACTGTAGTTTTACAGCAGTTTTACCTACTTTATGTCAGGTTGGTTTATGTATGGAAGGGCAACCCTTCAAAATTAGGAATACAATAAAAAAAAAAAGTCAATCAAATATTAACTGGGTCAAAAAAGCTAGAAAAACAATACAGAGATTAAGAAATGTAAGAAAGATCAAACAACAAATAAAATACATAAAATAACACAAATATATTAGAAAAAAACATTAATGTTTGAGAATTATAGGGATAATAATATAATTTGGAAATGTATATATTTTTGAGGAACAAAATATTTTAAAAATACATTCAGATGTTAATAAATCTGAATGATAAAAAAAATTCAATTATTACCCAGAACAATTGAAAATATAAAGTTCAAGAGAAAATAATTATGAATCAGTGATAGAAAGAGTAAAAGCTCGTGCACAGAGATAAAATGCATAATTAAAATGAAAATATAGGTTTAAATATTTATTATTAAGTTATTAAACTACTGCATTTTCTATTATTTTGTTGGAACACTAATTTAATTTCTGATCTACTATTTTTAAACCTCACCACTAAAGTTTAACACAAGAAATAAACAGCTAGCAGATGGAGAGATGGAGAATATAACTGCAGAGATAATAATCAGACACGCTTAAACAAACGGGAAAAGAAAAAATAACCATTTCAATAAATAGTATAGGGAAAAAAATCTGAGTTAAATGAAAGAACTGTCTAAGAATGAGACTGTTTAGGAAAAAGGATCCAACAGGTTTAATTATTTTTTAGATCCGCGATGGAATAATTGTGGAGAAGATTAAAGCTTCTCCGAGTCGCTGGAGACGGATGGATGCATATTTTAGTAATTTGTTGTTGTGTCCGTTATGGTAGTAATTGCACGATTCAAGATGTTTGTACCACCTGTGAATTTTTATGATTTATACTTAAACATTATTGTCATTTTGTTCACACGGTGTAAACAAAACCATATTTCCGTTCCATAAAGTGCAGCAGTGATCCAATGTAAACAGTGTGGGAGAAAAACACGTTTATAACTCATTTATTTGCTCTCTTTATCATATTTCTGAAGAACTCATTAGTTAAGCATGATTCAGGAGGATCGTTGATGTTAGGGACTGTAGGAAGGTAAAGGGTTTGATAAATGAAACACAAACATATATGTCAGCAATTATATTTGCATGTTAAATTTGTAATGATTTACCGGTTTGTCTGAAAATAAGGTAATTAATTACTTTATTGTTTCGTCCATTTATTATTTTATTGAACAATTCTTTCATTTCTGTCTTTCTTCACAGTTGTGCCATGATTTATCCTCCATGCTTATTGGAAAAGTCAACTTTGAATGCATTTCAGTTCATCCATGAGTGGAAGTTAGTTTAAATATTTAAAGCTTTAGTTAATTCCTGACATTTCCGTTCCATAAAGTGCAGCAGTGATCAAATATAAACAGAGTGGAAGAAAAAAAAACATGTTTATTTTTTTTAGACAAATGTTTAAGTCCAAGTAAAATGTCGGGATCAAGGATGTTTTAGGAGTCCTTCACGGAAGGTGAACTGTATTCAGGTGCGTGTTTCGTAGCAGCCATGCTAACCATGACTCAGAGCCTGGTGTAAAAACACTTAAACCATCGATTTAGTGGTTAGTGTTGAGTATGATGCTTGCCACTGTTGTATTTATGTTTGGCACTACTTTGTAGAGCGGAAGGTTACGTTTGTGTTTATAAAAAGCAATAATGGCGGGGCCTCCTTGTTCTCTGCGTTCAGTCAGAGCGGGGCAGCGTTGCTACCAGTTAACCGATATCAATGTTTCCTGTCTCCTATTCATCTGGGAAGTAAGTAAAAGCAGAGATGCAATCAGGTGCAGATGATGCAGAAGAACCCAGAGGTTCCTTTGGAAACGGTAGGAGAACCGCTGCAGAAGAACCAACAGTTAGCCGCCACCTTCCAGTTCACCATTAAAAACAGGTGCAGAGTGGAGCTCACCAATGGTGAATCGTCTCCAGAAAAAATGACACTGATCACTGGAGTTCATTCTGGTCAAGTTTATATTCCATGGCACTCTTACCATAAGATAACTGGTAAAGAGAAGATAGTCGGTGCTTTAGTTCAGTAACATTCAGAGGAAAGCAAACAGTGGGAACATCCTAACAATCTGCTGGGGAAGTTCTAAGGAGAACCATCAGATAGCCAAACAAAACAAACATTAAACCAAATCTTTAGATTAGTGTTCTATAAAACTTATGAACAGAGAGAAAACTGCTCTTCATAGAGAATTACAGAAGCACAGCGTCATTAAATCATGTGAGAAATGTTTAAACATGTTTTATGTTAAGATTTAACATCTACCTGCACGACACAGAGCACATCCCAAAGTATAAATGAATGGCTGAACAGGGTGAATAATGCCTTTGTTGTCTCAGAAATGAATTATGGTTTCAGTTTAAAAGAATCAGTAAGTAAATAAAAAAATAAACTGTTTTCTTTATAGAAAACAAACAAAAATCTTATTAATCTACATTATGGGAAATGGTTCTTTTCTGTTCAGATCTATGCTGATGAAGGTTCTCAGTCATCCAGGCCAGGTGAATTTTTACGGGATGTTCAGATCTATATTTTTATTTATTTTATTTATTTGAATAGGGACAATGCACATTAATGAACATCAGTATAAAAACAAATGTAAATATGCCGGATTATAGCTACAAAGCTAGTTTTCATCCGTAGACCCTAGGCAGGCAAATACAATACAACTGTATTTTATTTTGACTATTCTCTCCGGTCTTAATACATTAACTTGATTTAAACTGTTGACCTTTTTTGCCTTAAGTGATGCTCCTTCTAGCTGACATTATGATAATAAATAGGAAATGACACATGTCACCGCTTCACAGTTTGCATCAGCTTTGGCGTCTGACCTTAAGTAAACCTTTCTATCAGTCAAACATACAAATGTGTAAATGTAATAATCCAAATAATAACTTATTGTTTTGACATCATGCTATTGTTATACATTATATATTTCAACCAGATATTAATAAAACACTATATAAAGGAAGGTAAACTGTGGCGTTAGTCCACCATGAAACCATCAATATTCACTGGAAAGCAGCTCTGCTGTTTGTCACGTGACGTGATTGGCTCATGATTTAGGAAGGGTTTGTTATAATAAAAGGTGTTTGCTCTCAGAGAGAGAAACGACACCAAAAGCCAAATGTGAGCATTGTTATTAGATCCGCTGTGTCAGAAAAGGTTACGCTGCTAACAGGTTATAGAGTCAGAGCAGGAAGAAAGAGCAGAGAGAACAAATGACCGTTTGGATCAAGCAGAGGGGTGAATGAAGTTAACCTTTATTGTTTGTGTTGTGATATTTCGATGCAAACAGCTTTTCAACAGTGAATGAGCAGCTCAGCAGTGAGATGAACATTTCCATTTATAAAAGAGAGAGAAGGGCATCAAGCAGCCGCTGGTCAAGACTTATTTTAGATGAAGATGGCATTAATAAACTGGTAAAACAAGTTTTTGGGTCATCTTTAGTTATAAAGTTTAAAAGATATCATCTTATCAGAACCTACTGACCAAGAGGCAGAAGAAAGAGATGCGGAGAAAAATATTGAAAGTTATGGAGAGCTAAAAACAGTTAAATGACAAAAGTTTGTTGCTGAAAATGCAAGAGCCAGCAGATGCTGCGCTTGGAGTCTTACGTGCAAAATTACGTCTTTTTCTAATTTGTGATTTTCTGTGGAACTTATATTTCAATGAACGCGTTTCCTCCCTCACTAGTTCCACCCGCTGCCATATTGTGAGCCCGTACCGATGCAGACTCGCTATTTAGGGCTGAACTCGCCCTACCCGCCGAATGGTTTGGGACGGCCCTTAATGCGGCGGCCCCTCCACTAATGGAGGGTGAGTGTTTAGGGGCTGGGATGGGATTCAACCCTACTTTGTGTTTTTGAAGGAACCTCCACATACATGTGAATCCTTGGCTATTTATATAACTCAATGCAAAGATGGAAATACATTAATGTTTTTGTAACTTGTTTGTATTTTAATAATGCAGCAACAAAATATATATACACCTCTGGTATCCCTTTATAATCCACACTAAGAGAATATCTCTTATCCTAGTAGAAATGAAGTGTTTTATCCCTGAAATAAAGTGACCATTGTGTAAAAGATGTCTTCCATAAGTCAGCTAAAGGATCCTGAATCATTTTGAGGATCTGACACTCCTTAGAAACCTCTTACCACTGAGCATACTTTCCTCATTCATCCAGGCTAGACACTCATTTAGTTGAGAGGCACTTCAATCTATCATCCTAACTTCCAAAGACAAAGATAATTTGGTCTCGGCATCCTCTTCATCTCTTCCTGTTTGACTTGGTAAAATAACACATCTTCTTATAATGTATCGTCTGTGACGCCGCTGTTACGCCCAGCAGCATCAGTGTATTGAGTTTATGCAGCTTGAAATGATGCTGGGAAAGCAGCATCCATCCCATCAGCGTAGCTGCCTGCAGGAGGAGCTCAACACCCAAGGACCCTATCTGTTAAAAGTTTTCTCAAGAACAGTTTTTTTCAGGCTGGCAAAGCTGCATAGAGATACTATTGTAAAATCTAGAGATGCATTATTACACCTGCATTATTAACCCTGCCACCTGGATTCAACTAAGCAAATACGTAGGAGCCTCCTATTGGATAATTACTGGGCGATTATCTTTCAGCTGGCAACAAGTTTAGTGTATTTATCCTTAATTTGAGCAGATAAAGATTAATTGCCAATAGAATGAGTATTTTTTCTCTAATTAAGATAATTAGATAATATGCGCTTGAAATAAAACAATGCGGTTGTGTTTTTTTTTTAATGTAAATTGTCTTGTTCCATTGGCAAAATGTTTCTATTACTTCCTCAATTCAAGAACGAATGCAGTTGTTTTAAGAAAAACAAACTTATCTAAATTAAGATTTTTTCCAGTGCTGGAGGTTTGTTCCTGTTCAAAGGGAGCTTTTCCTCTCCACTGTCGCTACAAGCATGCTTAGTGTGAGGGATTGCTGAAGAGTCAATGAGTCGATGCAATCAGCTGGTTTTCCTTAGATAGAAAACTTTGAATCAATCTGACTGGATGATCTGGTGAACTGGAAAGTGACCTGAGATGACATGATGGGAATTGGAGCTATAGAAATAAACTGAATAGAATTTGTCTTAAAAAATCTGCTTTCCTTCTACACAGTCCTGTCCGTGTCACTATGGTTGCACATAATATGCAACCATAGTGACACGAACATCAAGCTGCATGGAGATGGCCTTTAACCTGATCTCCTGTCCACTGGTCCATGTTGAGTGTGATAAACACCATGTCACCGAACAAAACAGTGGCTGTGTTCAAGCCCCCGCCCTAAACCCTACATCCCTCCGTCACTATATAGAGCAGCAACTATAAAGTGAACTCAGTTAACTGAGCGTTTGGAGAGAAAACTCTGCCTCCCCGCATGCTACCTGCACCATCTTTGTTTTTGTGGCGAAAACATATCTCATGATGGTTTCCAAGGAGAGCTCTGGGGGGGGGTCAGCAATCTTGAGTCCACTAGTTTTTCATCCTCTAAACATTTGGACCACCTGAATGTGGTGCACACCAGGTCACCAAACAGCACAGTGACTACCTGAAGCCCTATACAGTAGCAGCCATTCAAAATCCCCCACTTTCCTTGGCTGGTCCCCTACGGTTCCATTTTAAACATCAATCTTTGTACTAAAATATTCTGTCAGGATTTGTGGACATCAAGAGAAGCGCCATCTCCTGGTCAGACCCTGTCCTTCAATGAAAGGGTGGAGTCAACGTAAGAAAATATGCAAGAGGGGGTCGCTGCAGCGGCTGGAAGTAGGAGGAGATTTTGCTGGGAGTTGGAGGGAAGTGGGCGGCCATTCGGCCGGCGTTTGACTGGGAACGGCCATTTTGAACAACTGCTACTGTACATAGAAGAAACCTTTGATGCTAATTAGCAAACACATCGTGGTTTACAGTAACATGTCTCTTTGGTCACATTATTTTCAGTCTTGAGGGTAGAAAGCATGGTTGGAAAGCGATCACCGACTTTCATTTATTCATGTTTTGACAAATTCAAGGTATTTCTGTGAATTTGTTCATTTCTTTCCAAGCAATTGATTAATCAATTAATTAATTATCATTCATTATGTTATTTCTAATGTGAAACTATGAAAGCTTTTTTTTTCAATTGAATTACAAAAGAATACCCCATATTGTGATATAACTGACTTTAATAAGGGATGAGAAATGAATACCAGGACTTCTCCTGCAGAGAGGTTCATTAGTTATAAGCCTTAGAATACGGCAATTAACTACACTGAAGATTAAAGTCCTCATCAGAGCTTAGTGAGCTTTAAGTAGCAGACAAATCTCATCATAACTTGTTGGGAGGAGACTGTGTAATTCAGGCTTTCATGGAAATAACGAAGCAACTGTACTGATGAAGGATAATCGGAGGAAAAGAATTGATGTGAGATTGAAAAAGTAATGGAGAGAAAAACAGAAATGTAGGGTTTGGTGTAAAGAGTCCAAATTGTAAGTTTTTGATGTCTTTAAATGTTTCTTCATTTAACAATAGAGATTAAGTTAGTTAGGGGTCGCCATGGATACCATATCATCAGACTTTATCTTGCTGCAGAAACTGCACCGTCACAAACGTCCAGCCTTTAAGCTCTGAGGTGAACTGAAGGGAGGAAATCCGCCTCCATTAAACCTCAGTGGGATGTTTGCATCCAGAGGCAACAACTAAGAGAACAAATACTTCCTTACTTTACTGCAGCAGAAATGTTGGTTATCTGTACTTTATTGGAGGAAGTATTTTTAGACAATTTTTCCTTCTACTCTTTAACACAGACTCAATAGTTTTGTTTCATTTCAGCTGATTTTCATTCTGGCCTGTTAATATTTAAAACCGGTCGTCTCTTAATGACCATGCTTTCCGTAATGTCAAGGTTAATGTTTCATTGGAACCGTTTTCATCCAAATGTGATACAAACTTTAAGCAAACCTTTAAAAGTCAAAAACAAAACATTCGTATTTTCATCTATTGTAGCTACTAATGAAACTATGCAAATATGTTTTCATATATTGACATTATGCTTGGCTGTTATAAACAGGAAGATGAGTAAGCTAGTTAGCACAGGCTACAGATGGACCAGGATTTTACTTTATTTCTTGCAATTTATCTTTATCCACATTATCAGGTGTTATGTCATACAAACACAAGTGTGAGTCTGATGCTACATTCAGCGACAGAGGAAACCGCTGATCGATCATTTCAGATAAATATTTGCCATGTCGGAAATTATAAAAAAAACATTTAATATTTTTTATCAGGGCATTTCATCTTTTTCAAAATCAAAAAAGTGACTAAGGTGATCCGGATCGAGCTCGACCCATCAAGCTCTTTTAGTGCACTTCCTTTAAAATGTGCAAAAAAAGGTTGAAGGAAACAAATTGAGTGTAATGTTTCATAAAGTATTGCTAATTGATAAAGATAAGGGAATAATGAAACAACAGTGAAGTTAGTAAACATTTTGAACCAGTGATCCATGCATTTATGACCACACTGCTGGATTACTGTCAGAGATGGGATGTAATGAAGTACAAATACTTCGTTACTGTACTCAAGTA
>NW_015150725.1:441829-442862 GCF_000732505.1 Cyprinodon variegatus | reverse complement strand
CGCATCGACCTGCAACTCACACAGACACACAAGCATTTGATATCAGTTATATAAGTAGAGAAAATGTTTGATTGGGAAGATTTTGAACCAGTTCTGGTTTCTAGGAAACCTTTTACAGTCGTGCATCTTTGAGGAGCTCCATTGATTTCACGGTGCCATAAGCCTGTAAAAGTAAAAGTGATTAAATCCTACTTTATAGTGGGTCTTGTAGTGCTTGAGCACAGCACATCTCGCTAAAAGGGTCACATCTCTGTTTCGTCAAGGTTTCAGATTAAGAAAAAAATTACACTTTTCCCTTCGGCTTTTCCTCGCTCAGAATCCAAGAATGCAGCAATGCAAATATTTAACACAAACCACTGCTTTTCCTGCACAAAAAAAAAAAGTTCCCTAGGAGCAAATGTATGGCTCGCTGACAGACTCGGCTGTATTTTAAGCGGACTGTTGTGATCTGCCTGCAGCTCTATTTTAATCTGAAGCTCACTGTGAGGAGTGAACTTAGTTTAATAGCACTAAGGCTTGACAATGGCAAATTAATTACCCCCTTCACCTTTCATTAAGAAGTTTCTGGGTTTAAAGGCCTATTTTGAGTCTTTTTGCAACTAGTTCACATATTTCCTATATATATTAACTCTGCATGCTTTTACACAGTCCAAAAACAAGTGTTTTAGGGTAATTAGTATTTTTTCAGGAGCCTTATAGACTGAATGCTTGTATACATGCTAGATTGTCATGTTTGTCTTTGTGTTTGCAAAGCAATGCAGGAAATAGGCAGCAGCCTCCTATCAACCTGTTGTGATAATAGGTTTTAACAATAAATGGCATCTGGTTCACACAAAGCCTGGATTTAATGGACATTTCTTCATGGTACTTTATACCGTTGCTACATGCATGCTGGTTTGGAGGAAATGTCTTATTGCTCAACACCATACAGGTAATGGTCCACTGTCTTTACATCTTAATCCAAGAGATGTGTATGCAATTAGGGGTGGGTATTGGCAAAGAAGTCATGATGCGATTCTATCACGATGCATCA
>NW_015150725.1:438693-441107 GCF_000732505.1 Cyprinodon variegatus | reverse complement strand
GTCATGACGATTATTTTGCACACCCTTATGTGCAATAGGTCGGTGACTTGATGCAATCTTTGGGGTTTACTTAGGCTACGTTCACACAGCAGCCTGAGGTGATCCAAATCCATATTCCACCTGAATCTGATCTTTTCATGATAGTCTGAAACAGATCCGAGTTTTTCCAATGCGATCCAGGCTACTTATCTCTCTGGTCCCGAATCCGTTATGAATCTTTTCAAATCTGACCCGTGTCTGAACGGCCAGGTTGCATTCATCCGACCTGAAAGTCATTAATACTCCATAAAGGTCCCTATTCTGCATCTTGCTACACAGAATTTGCAAGAAAAACAAAAACAATGGCGGACAATGATGCATAGAGTAGTGTTTATTTAAAAAGATTGTGTTCTTAAGGTTGGGATAGATCGCTAGATGCGCTTCAGCACTACCATCCATGTTTGCTTCCGTAAACACAGAGGGCGCCGGCTTGTGACATCATTACATCCTCCACTGTGCATGTGGGACACTGAAGTTGTATGAATCCACAGAGATCACATATAAGTCACATATATTTGGGAAAAAAACAATGTCTTTGAAGATAAATGGGAGTTTCTGAAGATATTTAAGATAAACATGAGCAAAGCAAACCCAAATTCTTCATTCTGTTTTCTAAATGTCTGTGGCCAGAGATTCTTGTGCATCATTAAAATGAAGCCAAAGTGTTAATTTAGAAGTAGTCATACGCTCACAGCAAAAACATCACCTTTCTTCAGTCTTTTTATCTGAAAAGAAACGAAGCAAGGTGGTGACATGTAATCACAGTCGATTGTCTGACTGCCTGACTAACAGTTTGTCAGCGGATTGCACAAATTTAATCAAGCTACAATTCATGAAACATGGAGAAAAGCTCGAGCACTGGCAAAAAAAAAAAAAGGAAAACTAAGTTTGCTGGGTGTGAATTTTTTCAGCTTCTTCTCTTAAATCGATTATCTTTCCATTTCAAAATGTCTGGACTGACAATATGTCGGCCAAAACCAAAGAGCTTGTTAACCTTCCGCCATAACAATCCCGCCCTCTTGATAAACCACCAATCACATTCACTTTATTCACTCGTGAAAATGCGACGGTTGGAACAGCCGCTTCCCTACGACTTTAACTGAATCTTTTCAAAATAAGCGAGACCTATGAGCAGCCATGTCTCCTCCTGCTTTAATGATCTGCTGCTCGAGCTAAACTCTAATTGCAATGAGTGCATCTGAAACATTAAAGGAAAGTAAAAATCTGTTTTATGTTGAAGTCTACTTTTCAAATTCTTGTCAATCCTTCAGTCTAGATTTTTCTGTTTTCTCGGGAAATAGACAAAAAATAAATAAGTCAATATAGTTTATTTTTGCCTTTCAGTTATATCACTGATCCTCCTCTGACTCCGTCTCCATGACAACTGCCTCCCTCTGTCACCGATGTGGCTAACATAGTAATTTTACCTCTTTTAGTAAATTACCTTCCATGCTTGCAGTAGAGCGTAAAGCTGACTCAACTATTTTACCTGTTTTTCTATCGTTTCCTCTTCTTGTTTTCCCCTCTTTGCTTCAATGTTGGAATGACTTTATAAAGACATCACCTCTATAAAAATGTTTTAAAATGCAACTGAGAGTCAAAAGTCCCGTTTCTCCGTCTGAAGGGTTCATCAGTCGATCATTTTAGCGTCGCTCACATGAGGAAACATCAATCTTTATTGATGCAGCGGCCATATTGCAATGGTTTAGATTTGAATTTAAACACCAAACTCATTCATAAACTCAGATATAACCATCTTCACTCCATTTAGATGTAAATGTGTAATTTGCTTTACATTCATATCAATACACATCTGTGGAGATACTCAAAACACATCTGTGCAAAAAAAAAAAAAATCATCTCAAAATGATATTTATGCACAGTTAAAAACAAAAAAACATTTATCAGTTTTCCAATATATGCCTAAATGAAATCTTAAGTGTCAAAAGCCAGTAAAAGATTGAAATGCTTTATGTTTGTTTTGTTTTTTTCTTCTACATAATTGTTATAATAGTTCCCAAAACAGATTTTTAGCTTAGATATTAATTTATTAATCAGAGCAAACCTAGTCTGCAAACATTGATGCTGATACTGTATAGATTCCTCTGTGCAATAAATTTAAAAACTGCTTTGCTTAAAGTTGCATAGACAGAATTGATCCATCTGTTGAAGAATGGGTCTTTCTTAACTTTAACAACCCAGAACCCTCCAACCGAGCACAGGAGGTGGGCATCTGTTCACATGAATGGGGGGCAGATATAACAACGTGACAGAGATTTATCTGAAACTTCTACACTTCTTCCACTGGAACTCCAAAGAAATCAACACCACTGTAACCACTGATCAGGCCTGAAGTCTAGGTGTAGTGCTGGATT
>NW_015150725.1:423373-437984 GCF_000732505.1 Cyprinodon variegatus | reverse complement strand
CTTGCCTTGCCTTGCCTTGCCTTGCCTTGCCTAACACATCTGTAATCCCTAGTTTGCCAGACTCAAACAAGGGATTACGGACCTTCAGAAAGCAGAGAAGCAGGATTTGAAGCTGAATCCAGGCTGCTTCTGTCCCAAATTTTACACACAGATTGTTCTTTGCTAAAAACCCATCTGATGCAAATGTAATAATTTTTCAGCATGAAATTATCCAACAATCCAAATAAGATTTGTTTGTTAAAGAAATATTTCTCATGTTTAGTCAGGCTCCTTAAATAAGCTCCAGTCTCATTATTTCTTTATTTTGACTTAGTATCTGGAGTCTTCAGAAAACCTTTATTAACTTGACTGTTTCTGACTAACATTTGCAGTATTATGACACTAGATTTGCTAAAACATGGAAAAGGCTGAGGAAACGTTTTATGGAGAACAGACCTCTGAGGTGGTTAATTGATTTTAAAATCATTCTGGGAAGAAACTCGGATCAACATCAGTGTCTGACTTCAAAAACATTTACACCTTTTAAAATGCCTTTCCAGAAAGTTTCAAATCGGTGTCGCCACAAAGGTTGGGCCGCCATCATGGTAAATAAGGGTGTGATAAGGCGGACATTTTGCAAGGTAGTCAGCGTCCCTCATGGCAACAAAAACTGCCAGAATGACCAGAGAATCAATTTGGTCTGAAGAAATGACAAATAAAAAGAGCATGCAACCCTTCCAGTGTTTGGAACATTATTTAAAAAAAAGAATCAAGTTAAAGTTATGTCTCCAAAAGAGTCACTGAGGTCATAACTCAGTTACTGTAGAATTAAAGCAACTAGACAGGCTCTGTTCTTGAAACTCCTCTAGAACCTCTGGAGATAATTTCACAAAGGAGGAGTCTTTATAAAGTGAAGAACATTATGGATAAGAGTCACCATCCGCTTCAGAAGATTTTTAAACAAAAACAGAGCATCTTTAGTCAGAGGCCGCTACATATCTGGTGGAAGACAGACCTCTACAGAAATCCTTCCTGCCTGCAGCATCAACACCTACAACAACAACAACGAGTTCCTGCAACGTTTAATTTCCCTTAGCGGTTAATGAAGTACTTTTGGATTGAATTTAAAAGGTTCTGCTGGGAACAGAAATTTAAAGTTTCCTCCTCTGAACCAAGCTGCAGTTTTCATGTGAAGAAAAGGTGGAAACTTAGAGATTGTCTTTTGTATTTTAAAGTGAATGTTGCCTGAATGCGCCAAGTCAGTGGAGATACTGCAGAAGAACATTGTGGCTTAAAGGATTAAATGTTTTCCCAATTAAATGACGTTGCCTTGCTGTCTTAGTATACATTATTCTGCATTTTACACCGAATTTTGCTTCATTTGTTAGTGAATTTAAGCATTTTTGGTATTTAGCATTATCAGACCATATACCAATGTACTTTGCAGACAAACACTTGGTGTTTATTGCTTTACTCTAACAAAGCTTTCATATTATGTTACAATACCATAAGTTACAGTTAAACATCAGGTCTAGCTGTCAGGAACAGATGAACCACCAACGTGTAGCTTTGTGTGGATTTTAAGGACGACAAGGAAAGTTTTTCTGACAGCTTTGAATATAAATATGAAAAAATAGATACATCTGTGCAAACCTAAGAGATGACAATCCAATGATTGTATTGGTTAAAAATAAAAAAGCAAGGTATCCACGGAAACGCATATATGCATACTTTAAATGATCATTAGTGTTGAATACATATTAAAACCTTGTTATTCTTTAATCCTATTAAAAGACAATCTTAGTCCTCCAATAAATTGGATCCCTCAGGTCCATTGGTATAACCAGTTATCCATTAGCATTACAGCATTCTCTGTTTTAGGGGAGGGGTGGCCTAGAGGTTAGGGCATTGCACTTGGATCCCTGAGGAGTTCGACCCCCACTCCCACAGACTGCCACTCTGGGTCCCTGAGCAAGACCCTTAACCCCACACTGTTCCCCGGATGCCGCACAATGGCAGCCCACTGCTCCCCTAGGGGAGGGGTTAAATACAGAAAGGGCAAGAAAAAAAAATAAATTCGTACAGTGTACGCCCGGCTTTAGCTAACACCCCATTTAGCTCTAAAAGCCATTTTTTTTCTGTCAAACTGTATTTCTCAAACTACTATTGCCACGTCACTCTGTTTGCCTTTTCTGGTTTAGTTTTAGGTTTTCATCTGGTTGGAAGTTATGTGCTAAACAAAACTTTTTGTTTAATCAAACTAATTTGGCAGCGTTTTTAACCAATCTATATTTGTAAAAGGGCAAACCAATACAAACTGGTCACATTGGTCACCGAAATACTGGTTAAGTAGCATAGCAACTTTCAATAGCAGGTCTTGAACCAACAACCAGTGGAAAGGAAGGCAATGAATTCCAGCTGACACCTTTTAAATTAGTCGCTTTTCCCCAGGAAGCAATACTAAATACTAGTAATACAACTGAAACCAGTGGCTAGCTCAGATTCAGATCATTAGATTGTTTAATCTAACTAAAATAGCTTTAACCAACTAGATTGGTTGCTTTCCAAACCAATCTATTCTTAGAATCTATCCAACTGACAGCAGCTCTCCTCCACATCTTGACTGAACACTGAGGCTCTTTAAACGTCTGTTAAAGTTGGCGGGCGATCTGAACCACTTCCTGAAGACGTCACATGGCAGGAGCGAGTCTCCGGACATAATCGATTTTGGCCCCTCCCCTAAATGAAGCAAGACTCGATACGCGATTCACTGAAACACCCCCTCCATTACTCCACACACACCTACAGGCCTTGGCTCATCTCATAACATCACTATTGTGCCCTAAATTAACTACAAGTATCAGGATGTTGCCTCCACATCAAGTTAGTGAGATTTACCGGTGAGATTCTTCTCTTTCCTAATTTGGGGGGGGGGGGGGGGGGGGGGTGGCCTGGTCATCAACCTCAATCACATTTGTCAATCAGCTAAAATAGACAAAGAACAGATGGAACATTGCATTTTGAATAAGAAAAGCTTGATATGGAAGTGTTCATTCATTCAGCGCCACACCTGGTCCCTGATTGGTTATCGCATCTCAAAAATACACAAATGAAAACTTTTCCACTTCTGTGAGTTTAGTTTTGCATCCTTCGCTGGTTTGGCCAAACTTACTTTTGGAGGGCATTTATCTTCTCAGCTTTGATTCCTCGCAGCAGCTCTTCAAGCAGGTCAGGGCTTTCAGGTAAAGGAGGAGATGCAGGTTTTGAAGGTGTGTGGGTGAACCAGCCGACCAAGATACCAACGAGAAATATTCCCAAACCGGCAAGAAAGTATCTGTGCAGAAAAACAGGGAGGCGTCTCAGTACAAACCAGCAGAAAGGGGCAGAGAGTTGCGTCACGTTAGATAACATTATCTGAGCAACAACAGGACTGAAAAGGTGGATCAAGGTACAATGAAAATAAAGGGAATTTAATGAATTTATTATCTGAATTTGTGGAATGTATTATAGTAGATCTATGTTGCAGGTGGAAAACAGAGCATTATACATTCACTGTTGCAGGTGATATAACATTAACATTTCCTGTTATCTGGGTTGAGGATAAATTATATGAGAATTATTCATGCGCTTTACTGTTGCATTGCCCCCATAAAATGTCATCCTTAATAGAGAAATGAATAAAAAATGTGTTTGATCAGTCTGAGGAGAGCCGCTTTCCCTTTGACAATCCAAAAGGTTCCGTTGTCATTTTGCTGGAAATGTTTTCCGTCACACTGAAGAACCACAAAGACACGCAGGACTAGATCACTGTAGCTCCTGTACTTCTATGAGGAACTGACATATTTCCCAGCCTAAAATGATTTTAAATATGTTGTTAACATTATATTTTTGTCTTATTAAAATGGAGAAGTGTGTCAGCCTGATATGAGGTGATAAATAAAACATCTTAATGGTTGCTTTATTACAGATAGTCTGGTGTGAGAGTGGACCTTTAACTACCTGAGTATGAAACCGTGAAGTCTCCTTTGCCCTTTGTGGCCGGCGGACCTGGTGAAGTGAGAGATGTAGTTGGGATCTTCTTGGAGTCGTTCGAATCGTCCATGAGGTGAAACTGAGACCGAGTTCGGCATCGGTTCCAGGAACTCAGGGTCAGGATCCGGACCAGGATCTGAGCAACCTGGAACTCATTTATTAAAAAAATTTGTTTATTATATTAACATGCTGCTGCAGAAACCAAGAAAAAAGAATAAAATAAAACAAATCAGCAAGTTTACAAATCAGGAATAAAATCTAAGGGAAAAACAACAGTGCAGTGGAATCAAAAGGTGGTATATCTGGTTTTATATATCTTTTCTTTACCTCAAAGATGTATTTAGGCCAATGATTGGGTCCGTCAATGAAAATGAAAACTACCAGTGCTGGGAGCAGGTACCTTCTATTGATAAAGGAGTTATATTATTTTCAATTTAACACAAACTAACTGAGAGTAAAGTTAAATGCTTAGAGACAGATTCTGCAGAATCTGTTAGTTCAATCTCTAACTTTCTGCTCTCTCTGCTTTTTCTCATAGTAGCTTCATCTGGTCTGTTCCTGTTTGGCTGTGACTCCATCCTGGAGAGAAATATCAGCTGTGCTGCTGCCATCAACACCTTTGTTTCTAGATGTTGGAGCTTGGCCTGTTTTCCAGTGTAGTCCTGTTTCTCTGACTGTGACTAACTGGATGTGCTCTCTTCATCCTCTGACATGGGAGCTGGCTCGGAGCTCGTCTGCCTGGCTGTGTGTTTCCTGGACGGGGCCGCCTGTGGAGCTGGTTGACAGTTGCCTTTTGTATCTATGCTTCTTTTTCTATGTCTGCTTCTGTCTCCTTGAACCCCAGTGGGCCTCAGCAGATGGCCGCTCACACTGAGCCTGGTTCTGCTGGAGGTTTCTTCCTGTTCAAAGGGAGTTTTTCCTCTCCACTGTCGCTACAAGCATGCTTAGTGTGAGGGATTGCTGAAGAGTCAATGAGTCGATGCAATCAGCTGGTTTTCCTTAGATAGAAAACTTTGAATCAATCTGACTGGATGATCTGGTGAACTGTGAGATGACGTGTTGAGAATTGGCGCTATAGAAATAAACTGAATTGAATTTAATTAATTTTATCATTTTTTTATACACAATAGTAAACAAAACAGAAAGAAGAGCTCTTTAAGCAATTAATTTTTTTTTTAAAGTGCAGCCTTGAAAACAGTAATGTCAATGCATTCTCTTTACCGTTTTCAGGGCAGAGATGAAGCTAAGATAGAGGTCTATGTGATGCTGATTGGCTGACAGGACCTAATGTGGGCGGGGCTAAACATACAATGATTGCTCACACCCCCTAACCCTCGCCAAAGGGAGAGAAATGAGCCGATGGTGGGTCTGCAGATTCAGAGGCTGTGAGCTCCGACCGTCCGCCCTAGGCCCTAAATCACTATAGAGACTTTATAGTGAACTCATTAACTGACCGTTCAGACAGATGATCACTGCTTTTCGCTTCCCGTTGGTTCTTAGCTCTTAAGATAGATTTATAGAAAAGAGTTTTCAACAAAACAAAGGTATTGGGCAGATATTTGTGCTACAGCTCTGTACTGATAACATCTAACCAAATGAGATTAGCAATTTAAAAATAATGAACCTTCATCACTGGATGATAAATACTGCATGAGGTTTAGCTCTATGCTATTATGCATGTAAAGAGAAAACAGAGCAGAGAAAATACCTCTGATTTTTCTCTTATGATTATTTAATGGTTCACAATCGTGAGAATCCACACTGAGTTCTCATTAGTGCATTAAAATGTTTTATAAATGATTTACTCATTCAGTTTCACAACAACTTAACATGATTAGTATCAGTAAAGCCAAACTACCAGACCAACCATTCATGTTGTAAAGGGTTATATAAACCTCATAAAAACAAAAGCTGTGACCAACCTGATCTCTGACAGTCGCTGTGCTGCGTCTGCGTGCGGTCGCCGCTTGTTCCTGCTTCCTGTAGCTCCTCCTTGTCCAGGTCCCAGTCAAGTTCCAAGGATCCAGAGCGGTGCAGAACTTCTCCATCCAGTGGCCCAGTCTGGGCGTCACACACTTTACTATAAGCCATGAAGTCACCTAGAATACATAGACACAAAAAAAGACTATTTTCTTTTGTAAAGGTGTCGTTTCTAAAAACCTGTCTGCTGCAGAAAGAATAAAGTTCTGATGAAGAAAAGCTCTTTGAGGAAAAGCTACATCACCACACCGCAGCTCTTATGCTTCACTTCCCCATCTAGTTCAAACCGGGCCGTGGCGGTTCGAGAAAATATTCCAATTCTATTCAGTTTATTTCTATAGCTCCAATTCCCATCATGTCATCTCAGGTCACTTTATAGATCCAGATCAACCAGATCATCCAGTCAGATTGATTCAAAGTTTTCTATCTAAGGAAAACCAGCTGATTGCATCGACTCATTGACTCTTCAGCAATCCCTCACACTAAGCATGCTTGTAGCGACAGTGGAGAGGAAAAACTCCCTTTGAACAGGAAGAAACCTCCAGCAGAACCAGGCTCAGTGTGAGCGGCCATCTGCTGAGGCCCACTGGGGTTCAAGGAGACAGAAGCAGACATAGAAAAAGAAGCATAGATACTAGAGACTGACATTTTTTCGGGAATCCCACGGGTCACGGGATTCCCGTGGGATGGGAGTCAGTATTATTAACGATCTTGTGATTGGGACGGTACAGGATTAAACATTAACGGGAGCAGACGGGAGCAGGAGCAAACCAATAGTAACTAAAAAAAACTAGGATCAATGCCAAAAAAAAAAATAAAATAGAAAGAAAAAAAAATCCAGTACTGGCGCCGCAATTTGTTGTTTTATTAGTCAAGTAGTTTATATTTCTCTTTAATTACATAGATGACTCCTAGATAGCTGCAGAGACAGATAAAATCCATCCGATTAAATATTACAACTATTTCTATAATAATTCTCTTTCATTGAGGCATATCTTTTTGAATATTAAATTGCTGTATTTTGTTGTCAGTTTTCGGTTGATTTACTCAATTTTACATTTTAAAGTAGGACATTCCACATGGAGGCGTCACTGCTGCCACCCTCAGGTTTAGAGGAGAACTGCTTGTTCTGGAGGAGATGAATTACGTCCACATGGGAACAACAATCTGCTGGTGAGGGTGATTTATATTGTCCCCCCCCGGCCCTCCCTCTGGCTCCTCCCCTGGAAGCAGTCATTTATTCCTCTAAGGACCGGGGTGGGAAGCTCCTGCTCCTCCAACCAATGAGTCAGTTTCACTCAGCAGAATCTGCTTCATCTAAAGTTGTTTAAAGAAGCTAAAAACCATAAATCACAGAAAAGGTCACTGAAGCCCAAATGGTAGAAAAATCCAAGAGCTGACCACAACAATTTCCCAGGATGAGAAACTTTTAGATTTACAGCAAATCTAAAAGACAACATGTCCTACAAGCATTTGGAGTTTATCCTTTAGTGGAGAGGAGGCCTAATGGGTAAAGCTTGGAATCCAGAGGTTCTCAGTTCAAGCTCGGCTCCCACTTACTGCTGCTCTGGGTCTCTGAGCAAGACCCTTAACCCCTCACTGCTCCCCGGGCGCCGCACAATGGCAGCCCACTGCTCCCCATGGGGAGGGGTTAAATGCAGAGAGGGAATTTCTCCAGTTTGAAATCAATAAAGTTCAGTTATTATTATTATTATTATCCGATCCATCAAAAGCAGTTCCTCTGAGGTTAGGGAGTCTCTAACACAGTAAACAGCTGAACTAAACTGGCTGGTAACAAACCTCTGCTCATCTCAGCAGCTCCTAAGAATCATAAAAAAAAAAAAAAACAACCCAAGCACAAGTTGGTAAAAAGACAAGATTGCTAAAGTATTTGCTCATCTATTTTCAGAGTCAGATGAAATTGATCGACATCCTCTCCTTAATCCACAGGCTTTGTTATGATGTCAGCCCATCGCTGCAACTGCAGAAGCTCCAACGAAGAGGCCCAGCCTAACTTCTTAAGAACAAACATCCAATATAAAACCCTGTAATCCCTCCTGCACCCAACACCATGTAGTCAGGCAGGTTTTATTCTCCTGGCAACTGTCAGACTCAGACTTGTCCATAAAATTGCCAGACGGAGACGTGTGATTCATAGCTCCTGGGAACGTAGAATAACATTGGAAATATCCCATATTGCGCCACATTGGGGAAATCCAGGTGTATCAGTGGCTCTGCTCTGTGGTGGATTTACAGAATGCTTTACAGCCCTGCATTCAATGCCTTTACATTGAGCTTGATTATGTAAGGCTAGCAAGCAGCCCCTGCATGCTCTGTTGACTATGTAGAAGGTTGGCAACCTTTGCACGCCTTGCCTTTCAGCCTCTGCCTTACCTCTCCCGGTGGCTTTCCTTGGCCTTGCTGCTGTCATTGCAAAAAAGCATCGTTAAAGCTCTGCATGACGGACAAGCACCAGGAATATTTATGCATCTGTCCTGGCCTGAGCCGTATATAGTCTTATAGCAAATGTCATGGTATGTCTTTAAGTTTAATTTTGCTTTTTATGTCGTCTGTCAGAAGGTGCATTATGATTAGGCAGCTAAATTTACCATGCATGAAGCACACAGAGAGAAAAGGGTTTGTTATTTGAACTTTGAGGGAATTGCTCGGTGAATAAACAAGGCATTTTAAGGATTTCATTTTATTTGATGTTTTTTTTAAATTTGTTTTTACATATTAGCTGGTAACAAAGAAGCCATCTACAGCAGCTAAGACAGTTAGCAATAAAGAAAAATCTAATATCCATTTTAAAAAGAGATGCAATCACAACAGGGACATAAGAATGAACTCTTTGTATAAAACCTTATTTTTATCATGATTAAATGGCTTTGATTGAACATATAATGTGACTATTATTCCAGAGGTTGGCTTTTTATTTACATCATGATTTCTCAGATATCCAAATGTTACATTTCTACCAATATGTCAGGAGGCGGAGGAGAAGAATGGTCGGTAGATCGAATAGAGGAAGGAGAGGATGCAGAAAATAAGAGACGAAGCAAACAAGGAAACAGGAAGTCAGAGGAGACAAGGGAAGGAGTTTAGAGATGAAAGAGAAGGTGAAACGCAGAGGGAAGAGGTCTGGGAGTTCCTTGGCATCAATCTTCAATGCTCCACCACACTTTCATTACTTCTAGCTCAATGCAGATGAAGGCTCCTCTCACTAAAATGGAACAAAAGTTCATTTGAGAAGTGACCCTCTGTTAGAAGCCCCACCGAGTGCAGACAGCCTCACCGGCCTCCTACTGCAGCTGGGGACACCAACCCTGTTAATACATTTTATCATTGCTGTCTGCACGCAGGCTTTGGCTTTGCAAGGATTCACTGTTTTCTAGTTCTATAATAAAAAAACAGATTATTCCCTTTGTAAGAAAGGAACAATTTTAACAGTAATAAATAACTTTTTACATCTATTTTCAAATAACCGTTACTGTAAGAATTTACATAGCTGAATAGTGGTTATTTATATTGTTAAAACACTTTACAGTACAGCATTATTTTTTTACTCTTCACTATTATGTTATTCTTATTTTTAATGTCCACATTGTGTGACCATTTTTTTAATAATATTTTTGCTGTAAACACCAGAATTTCCCCATTTTGGGACAAAAAAAAAGGGTTTTCTATTCTATTCTAAATACAATGGTATAAATGAATGATAAAAATAATACTTCAATAAATATATTGACACATTAGAAGACGAGCTTTAAGGGTTTGCTTTCCAAAGCAATCTTCCCTCACGGCCTACTTCCTTAAAAGTCATAAAGTGCAATCAACCCAAGATGCTGGTTAGACAGCCAAACACGGCGTTTAGCATGATGGAGGCAGACAGACATCGAATGAACGCAGGGGAATATTTTCCTCAAGCATTTAAATCGACAACAACTTCAGCTGCTTTAGTTAAAGGATATGAAACACGCTGTCAATCAAAGCTCTTCTCCTTCCTGCAGCCCCGAGGCAGCAGCAGGAGAAAGGAAACAATCTATTAATATAACGAAGACTAATACATTCCACTTGAAAATAACCTAATAGAGGCCGTCCTCTTTTAGATTTCCTACAGTGGCAGAAATGAGAAAAAACACTTCAAATAATTAAAGGCGCAGAAATGACAAAAAGTAACGCAAACATAAAAAACTAGACATGCAAATTCAAGAATTCGACTGAGACACTAAAGGCTGGTTTATGTTCAGAAAGCCGGTCGTCTGCGTGTGTCGCAGTGAATGCAGATATGCCCCGCCCCCTTTGGCAGACCCTCTACTGCACCTCTCCAAAACTTTAGGTGGCCGCAGACAGGAGGCCTCTGATTGGTCAGATCTACATCCTCTCTACTCTATGAGTATTTCCTGTTTGGTTCCTTACCGGCTGGTTTTGTTTGTCTGACCGCCATTGTGGAAAATGACTGGTGAAGATGGAGCAGCTAGAAGAGCGAAAACGCTGGGACCCTTTTTCTTCCTGGATCCCCGCTCTTTTTGGCCCTCATGTCCCTCCGTTGTCGCACAAACTTTCCCCCACTTCCTCACCGCCTCGGCCGTATCTAGACCCACAGCTGGTTCCTGATTGGCCCTCTGGCGTTGTGGCGTGGAATAACGTAGCGCAGACCACGCTTCAATATTGGGCATGAATCAAAAATATCTGTGACAAACTGCTGCGGAAGGATAACCAGGCCTGCAATAAGTAAAAAGAATAAACCTCCAGATAACAGAAGTTCTCCAGACCATTATGGGAAACGATCACCTGCTCAGACTAGAGGGGGTTAAGGGTCTTGCTCACGGACCCAGAGTGGAGGCTGTGGGAGCCGGCAGACCAAACCAGATGAAAGTGCGCATTCAGCGTCTGCTCTGCTGATAATGCAAGCGTAGAAGAAGAAATGTGCTGTTTACCTGTGCAAAGAAAGAAACAACGAAAGAAAAATGTCTGAGGACTTCAGTGTTGAGGAAGAGCATGAGTTCTTTGCCGAGCTGAATGCGCACTTTCATCTGGTTTGGTCTGCCGCGGCTTCCGTAGACTCGTGAACGCGCTTTCAGGAAATCCTATACACTACTGTTTATGCTCTAAAAACATTCTAAATGACTTCGTTTCGAGTCAATTCTGGATGCTACCCACTCCGGACACTTGGAATACATTGGACGAGCAGTATGGAGGAATATTGACACGTTTTTTGTGGACTTTTATGGACCTTTCTGCCTCGGGCGCCATAGACCTCCATTATTTGAATGTCAGCAGACAGCAAGAAGCCTCCCAGATCTCCAGATGCATTTGAGATATCAAAAAAGTACTCCAGAGTGTTGTTCAGCATGGGGGGGAGTAGAAAATGAAGGCTAATCATGTTTTGGGTGTACTATTCCTTTAAACACTGGGCTGTTAGTCCACAGTCATATTAAGTGTGCATATTTTAAGATAAAGATATTTACAGTCGTTCAAAACAACATTCAGCTGGATAATAGCGTGACATCATTTGGATTATTAATCACTTTATACAAAAATAACTGATGTGTGAGGAAACAATGCTTCCTTATTTGAAGGAAAATAAGGCAAATTAAACAGAGCAACTAATAGATAAACTGCAAAAAGTCTAAATCTAGATAGGTCATTTTTTCCTAAAAAAGGTGCATTTGTTCTTGAATTGAGGAGGTAAAATAGACGTTTTGCCAATGGAACAAGAAAACTTACACTTAAAATAAGAAAACACAATTGCATTGTCTTATTTCAAGTGCATATTATCTAATTATCTTATTTTAAGAGTGAAATTACTCATTCCATTGGCAAACTATCTCATTTACCTACTCTAATTAAGGGGAAATATGTTTAATTTAAGAAAATTTTACTTATTTCTAGATCGTTTTTGCAGTGCAGAAGTTTTACTGTGAGATGTTGACATGTCAGAGGGAGCCAGTTAAATAGTGTCAAAACAGCAAAGAAATTTGAAATGCAAAAACATCAATTTTCTATACTTGTTTTTGTTTTTTTCTTCAGGGTGGCTGGTTTCGTTCTGTGATTGGGTGAGAGGTTAAGTTTATCTGGACAGATCTCTGCTCAGCCATGTGATCACACGGTGACAGACAGCGATTCTCACCCACACACTCAGACACGGGCAATTAAAAAAGGCCAATTAACCCAACATGCATGTTTAGGACTGTGGGAGGTAGTCAGGGATCCCACACAAGCATTTGGGAAAACAAGCAAACTCGACACTGATTGGAACCGGCCTGGATTCCATGCTGGGACCTCGTTGCTGCAGCGCGGCATTGCTAACCGCCGCTCTGCTGCACAGACCGTAATATCGTACAACTAATTAAAAATAAAGCTCCAAACAAGAGCATGGCTGAAAGAATTAGGTTAAAAGTGTCGGGGTGAAAAATATGAAAAATTCATAACGCTACAGCTGGGAATAGTGTTTCACTGCAGCCGTCCAGCAACAACTGCCACAGTTTGTCAGATTTCTCCAAAAAACATGATTAAAACTCAGTTTTAGGATGTTTTGGTAGAGCAACATTTTAAACTCCTCCACTGTATGATTAAAAAAAAGGTTTTAGGAAACAGATTTACCAAACCAGAGGTAGTTTTAACTAAAAACATCCAAATACATGGTGAGTGGTGCAAAGCGGTGCCTTCTTTAACCGCAGCATCAACATCTGCATGTTGTCATGTAGGTTTGAGAGTCTGTTACAGGCTGCAGGGCCATCAGAGTGAAAACCTTTATTTTTATAGTCCTCATGAATTAAAGATGGCTTTCCCTGGGGTGTTAAAGGAAAGCAGGAGCTTTATGGATCTCTCTTTTTCTCCTCCGCATGAAATCTCCTGAATACCACAGGCCATGTCTCAGGATGTTAGACATGGAAAACAATAACAGGCAAACACTCTTATCTAGCTGTTGTTTTATTTTCCATTCCTCCCTCTCAATTCTCAGTTCTCTTTATTGTTTTTCCCCCTCTGTTCCTGCCCGTGCTCCTGTTCTTGCTACATTCTCCACTCTAGAGGATCAAGACAGTCCATTAAAACTGCATTACCCAGAAGCCAACAGGTTATGTACTCCATTACAGCTGAAGGTCAGGCTTTGTTGATGTGTTTTGGGAGGATTGTGGAAAACAGAGAGCAGAGGGTGAAATAATGAACATGTTTCTCTGCAAAACATTGAATAATAATCTCAACTCCCAACACATACAGCAGCACTATGATGCATTTCTCAGAAAGAAAATAATGTTAATGTAAGAATCATTTAATGGGTTATTTCTACAGAAGTGTTTGCTCATCAGTACTAGTGGCAGCATTCAGACCAACAACCCCAACAGCAGGATCACATTTTCAATTCAATTCAGTTTATTTCTAAGCTGATTGCATCGACTCATTGACTCTTCAGCAATCCCTCACACTAAGCATGCTTGTAGCGACAGTGGAGAGGAAAAACTCCCTTTGAACAGGAAGAAACCTCCAGCAGAACCAGGCTCAGTGTGAGCGGCCATCTGCTGAGGCCCACTGGGGTTCAAGGAGACAGAAGCAGACATAGAAAAAGAAGCATAGATACAAAAGGCAACTGTCAACCAGCTCCACAGGCGGCCCCGTCCAGGAAACACACAGCCAGGCAGACGAGCTCCGAGCCTATGGAGAGATATTTGTGCCATCGGTTTAAACGTGCAGGAACCAATCCGCGCGCGCAAAACCTGTCTGGTGCGCGCTCAACTCTGAAAAACCCTCTCAACACCCTGTTTTCGCGCTCAGTTTCATCTCTGCGCGTGCTCGGATCCGTCTCTGCTCGCGCTCGACCTGCTCTCTCTGCGCTCCGCAGCTCGGCTGTTTCTCCGCTCGCTCGACTCTCTGCGTTCGCGACTTCAGCAATGTATTGAAATGAACCAAACCATCAGCCAATCACGCTCAGCTTCTTTTCATCCAATGAAAGCATTCGTTCCAAATACTACACCCGGTTACTGATCACTGATTCTTTTACCAGATTTAAAAATAAATTCTGGAACTAAAACAAAACACCATTCCTAATATTGGAATATTTTGAAGCATCCATAAAAAATCTAACATAATATTTTTTTATCTATACATTGTTGAACCATACTTGAATCTGAAATATCCTCCTTATTTTTCTTTTAAAACAGCAAATTTAAATCCATGTCAATAACAGGCAAAAGAGATGGACGAGGCAATGATCTAATAACTGTTTTACTGAAGTTTATTTGAGATAATTCAAGATATATTATAGTACTATCTTCTGTCCATCAAATGGTTAGGTGTGTTGACCAAATAACTGCAAGAGTTTGATTTTCCTGATTTAACCTGTATTTTTATTTTTTTTCCCCATTTAACCGGAAGAACGAATACTTTCATTGGATGAAAAGAAGCTGAGCGTGATTGGCTGATGGTATGGTTCATTTACATACATTGCTGAAGTGGCGAGCGCAGAGAGTCGAGCGAGCGGAGAAACAGCCGAGCGCACAGCTGGTGTTGAGCGCGGAGAGAGCAGGTCGAGCGCGAGCAGAGATGAAACTGAGGGGGAGAACAGTGTGTTGAGAGGGTTTTACAAAGTGTTGTCTCACTGCGCGCTCGGATTGGTTCC
>NW_015150725.1:409228-422884 GCF_000732505.1 Cyprinodon variegatus | reverse complement strand
ATTTCAATATTTCCTGGATGGGAAGTGAAACATCTTCAAACTTTTAAAACAACAAAGTCTAGTTTCTCAATTCAAAATGTCTGGATTAGCGTTGAGTTCCACGCTTTTATTTTTATTGATCTCAGTAAATCTTAGTAAAGAAACAAAAAGTGGAAATATCTGAATGCACAGAGCTTCAGACCAGAGTTTAATGGTTTAATTTTTGTTTGAAGCAGATCTTCACCATGGGTCTCCTTACATGATGCAATCCAAACACAATACATTACCTCTCCCCTGAAGACTTTAATTGTGAAAGAATGTAAGCCTTTGGGGTTGGAAGCTAACAGAACAAACCGTGCACTTTGGTTGGATAGACTTAGACACATGGACGTAGTTGTCAAACGGTTTTGCCAATAGCCTTTCTGATTCCAATCCTTTTGTCTGACAGCAGAATCCTGCATCGCCAACAGGAGCTCCACTCTCTCACACTCACTGGAGTAAACACCTCCATCTTCCTTTGCCTCCAATCCTAAATACACCCCCTGTTTGATCTCAAACTCAGCCCCCTGTTTAATCCTCCCTTGTCCCAAAGCAACCACCAAATGAAATGCAAATAGCCCGGCAGAACCTGGGGCGTCATTTATCTAAATTAGTGTGAGGAGTGTTGATTCTCATGGGGCAGCCATATGCTAGTGCAGTTAGCGTCATTAGCTTCATTAGACCTTGTCAGGCCATTAATTAAACATCAAGCCCATCAGTTAGCCTGGGCTGAAAGATCCCATCTTCTCTAGACTTCGGTGACCAGGAGAGAAAATAAAGCAGATTTTAGTCGTAAATGGCAGGAAAAATAAGCTGCTTGGCATTTCTTGAAAATGCAAACTATTTAAAAAGGAAAAGTCATCATTGCATGAAGTAATGATTGTTCAATGTAGATCATGACTACATAAAGCAATTAAAGAATTCACTTAACACTTCTTTCTTTGATACAGTTTACTCCATAAAGCTACAAAAATGCTCCGACTGTAAAACAGTGATGCAACATCTATTTTTCACAATTTAACTGCAGTGAAAATCTACAGCTAAGCACTCAAATACTTATTAAACAGAGAAGCACCTGTAAGATAATTACCTGCAACAGCAGTCTGCTGAGACATAGTTTATCACCAGCTGCTCAAAGTTCTATTGTCAGCATTAGAAAAACCTATAATTTGTATAGATGATGTCTGTTAAATACCATCAAATAACCTAAATACATCAAATTAACATTTAGAAAACGATTAGAATATGTTTTTCTGGTTTAAACTTTCTCTACAGGAAATGTTGCAAATATAAAGTCCATATCTTTAAGAAATAAATCCATGTATGAAAATAACTAAAGTCAAATTAAGTGTGATTTCTTCCAATAAATATCTGATTAATATGATCAATTTATTGGACATCTCAGCAGGCTTATGAAATATGTTGTTGAAATTATATTTGGACTCTCATATGTTAATTTGTGAATTCAAAATACTTAAAGCACAATACCTTAAAATTTCAAGACGCAGGTTTAACAAAGTAAGACTCAAATTAACAACTCTGAATTAATCTAGCTTCAAGTCGGGGATTCTAAACTAACAAGAATAGCCATTATTAGTGGAGCACCGATGCAATTAGTCGCCATGACAACAGAGAGAGGAGCGTCTAGTTCACCCCAGTAGAATCTGAGATTTTAATGAAGGATCTAAGAAAAAACAAAAAAGGAGGAGAATCTGTTTAAAGGACAGAAACAGATCTACAGCTGCAAAGAAGATGGAGAATGAGAAGGTTGTTGCTCAAGTTATACGCATAAGTTTATATGAACCGCTCTATGGCAGGCTGTTTTTATATTTATTAAAATCACTCTCCTCTCTGCTGTTCCAATCTGAGATCACTAAAATCAGATTCTTCCTGATAAAGAAAAAACACACTCAGACTGAACTGTAATAATACATTTTTTAAATTACATTTTTTTGCAGCAGAAACTGAATTTTAGAAAGTAAAACAAAATTCTACTAGTAAGAATTAAGTTTTATATATCTATAGAAATGTTTGCACATTTTAATTTGCCATTCTGATATTTATCAGTTTGACTGAAAATGTTTTCATGATATCTGAAATAAATTTCTTCATAGTTAAAGTAAAACAAATGCTGATTCGTAATATTAGGAATATGAAGATGTGAAATTTATAGAAATCCAGAATGTTTATTCTAGATGTGCAGAATGACATTTTGTTTGAAATGTTCATTTAGACAAAAGTAAAAACAAAATTTTTTCTTCATACATCAGGAATTCATATTCAGTAAAAACTAGAACATATCAAAGAGCTTCCCATACGCTGTTGTAAACACGATAACATTACGCTTTAGCTTCACTTATTTATTTACCGCAACAAAACGGTGACCAGGGGTAGGAAACCGTGCATGGCCACCATGAGCCCCTGTGTGCTGTTAGAGCTGGAGGAAACATGAACCATGAGATCTAATACTTGTCGCTGTCCTTAGGACTTGGCAGGATTTTGTTTCCCCACCTCTGATGTTAAGGTTTTAAATTCCAGGTTGATGCTGTCCCTGGCCTTCAAACACATTGATCTGTTTTCATCATTTTCCAAAGGGGATCCTACTGAGGCAAAAAGCCTGCTGCAATACCTGAGAGTCTACTCTAGCGCAGATAGAAGCTGCTTGGCATGCTCTGGCAGAACTGCATATCGGATTTCTGGCAGTATTTAGGCCAGTGGGCTGGCAGGTATCTAACGCTGAGAGGCTAAATGTTTGCAGCACATTAGCAGAGGCTTCTGCTCACCTGATACCCAGAGCTGTAAGGATATTAGTCACCAGCGTTCTCTGAAAGGGAATTCATGGTTAAGATGGAAAACAACATTTTCTGAATCAGCCTGCTGGTAAAATCAGCAGGTTAAATGCTAAAGCGTGAGTTTTTGGAAAGCTGCTCATTAATGAAAGATTCAAGTTTAGAAAACATAGAAGAATGTTTTTATTTTGTAAATAAGTCAAAGTATAAAAATACTCGATAGAAAGAGTGTTTCACTTAGAAAAAGTATGTGTTGTTCATAAAGTACCCAGATTACAGTATCATAGTGCTGTGAAAAAATAAATACACCCTCAGATCACTTCTTTTGAGATATTTAGATACATTTCAGATCAACTAAAAACTATAATAAAAGCAGAAACTTGGTAAAAACAAAAAAATTATAATTTTGAATTGATTATTTCCTGATGGAAAGTAAAGTTTCCAAAGCAAACCTTTTTTTACTGAAAGAGAGTCAGAAATGTCTTCCTAAACGTCAACACTGGTTGCTGTGACGCTTTTGGTGGCAACCAATATATGGAGTGATTAAATTAACTGGCAAAAAATTATTTCAGTCACTTTGAAAGAAATCTGACTCTTTTTTTGCAGAACTGTTTAGAGTCATTCACTAAACATTTTAGACCAGCGGTACAGAAATAAACTGTCAAAGACTTTTTCTACATGTTTAAATAAAGAAACCTCTGAAACCAAGGCATCACTAGACATCACATAAAAAATAGTTGAGAATTGGGCTGGAATGAAAAATGATGTAAAATTAATTTCTTCAACTACCTGTCGGGTTGGGTGGAGGTTTGAAGAGGACCCAAATGCAACGGTGGAAGCTGAGGTGGTTTTTTGAAGATTTAATTTTCAAAAGGTGGCAACAGAAGCAAAGATCCACAAAGAAAATAGAGAAAACTCCAAAATCTAGGAGACATCAGGGAAAACACGCATGAGGAGGCGGGAAACGACGAGGAATCCGCAAACATGATTGAAAGAGGAGGAGAATCAATGGGAGACTGAACAAAGAGCAGGCTAATCAGTAGATGGGGAGCAGGTGTGGACAGAAGGATCTAGAAGGGAGCTAGGAGAAGGAAACTGGCACAAGAGGGCAGCAGAGAGCAACTCAAAAAACACAAGACTGCAAATATAACACAACATATAAAAGAAACCAATGAACAACAAAAATCCAGAATAACATAAATTAAAGTGGAACTGAAAACTTAAAAAGAAACAGAAGTCAACATGTGGATAACCATAACACTACCAGTAGTGGTGAGATGAAGCCTCATGAGGCATTGAACCGTTTGGCCAAATTGCTTCAACGATCCCCACAGTTCATGAGGCTCAATGGGAACATGTCACCACCTACTGGTGGATAGCAGAACTACAGTTTGTAATAAAATCAGTGATTTTTTTTTTTGCTGTTTTTCTTGTTTTCCCCTTTTAAGTTCACTTGAAATTATTAATGGTTGGTGTGTATAATAAAATCTTTTGTAAGTTTTTTTAAGTGTAAAATTTCTTAGAACAATAATTTAAGGTGCACAGTTTTTCTGCCATTTTAGTGAAATAAACTCAAGCAGACAGTGAAAGTGTTTGTGCAAATTGGGTAATGATGAGCAAAATGAAAGGTGTTAGTCATTTTTATTCAAACATGATAGTTTTTCCACATTTTTTGGTTTTAATCAGGTCGGAAGTTATGTTCAACCAATCTTTTGGCTAAACCGACCTAATTTACCCAATCTATATTTTTACTCGGGCAAAAAAATGCAAATTAGTCTCATCAGCCAAAATAATTAAGTTTAATCGAAATTTTCAAAAGTCAAAGACAGGACTTGAACCATCAACCTCCGGAGTGGGAGCCTGACTCTGACCCCACCTATGTAGCTGATCTCACCTAGGAGAAAATACTTCTTAACACTGACGTGTTAACACGGGCTTTGTCTGGTGGTTTGCTCAAATTTTGATCATTACATTGTTTATTCCAACCAAATTAGCAACTAGATTGGTTGTTTTTCCAACCAATCTATTATTAGAATCTATCCAAACTTTATGCAACTGAGAGCATCTCTTCTCCAAACTCCCACATCTTGACTGAACACTGAGGCTGTTTAGATGCCTTTCAAAATTCTTGCGCATTCTGAACCACTTCCCGAGCGGTCACGTGGTATCACGGTAACGAGGCCTCGGACATCATCAATTTTGGCCCCTCCTCTAAATGAATCACGCCTCGACACGCGCTTCGGGGAAACGCCCCCTCCATTACTTGACACACGCCTCGAAGCCTTGGCTCATCTCATAACATCACTAACTACCAGGAAATGGCCCATATCTCTTATTGTTGCAAAAGTTAAAGCCAACAGTCCACAATGCCAATTTTTAACCAAATCAAGGCACGGTCCCCCTTGCTGGCTGCATAGGATTTATGAGGATTTAAAGATGCTAATCAAATGTCTTTAATGTATTGTTAGCTTATGTATAAAAGCCTGAGTGCTTTTGTACATTTCTGGTCCAGTAAAGGTTAAACCACCTGGAAAGTCTTAATAATTTCTGATCATAACTAAAAAAAAATGACTCGAACAAATACTGGTCCTTTTTTTTTTTTTGTCAATTTCAACATCTTTCTTTTCTTAACCATGCATTGAATCAGTCCCACATCTAAAGGAAGAGCTTTGGTTCCAGCTTCACCTCTGCTTCATAAACTCTATTCTTCGTTGGTATATGAAAATAATCTCTAAGGCACTGGAAGGAAATCATTTCTTCATTTAACAGTTGTTAAAGTGTTCTGCTTGTTTGCTGCTGACAAACATTTCTAAGTTGATCCAAAGTCATTATTCTGCAGGGTTTCAAATGGTAGCTTCATGCACCATATCCAGATAATCAAGTACATTTAATTTAATTCACTAAACACATAATGTTAAGTATTTAAGGTTCCCTGAGGAACGCCAGTCTGAATAATGATGGACTTCTACTATTTTGAAAGTCTCACCTTCACTCATGTCCTCTTTATAAAACAACACAATTAGCCCCAAATATAGCTTGGATCATGTGGCTGAATGGTGACATGCATCAGTCATTGTGGGCAATCATCCTCACTGCAAACCCACACAGATGCAGGAACCAGGTCTGCTTTTGCATAAAAACATAATTAAAAGTAAAAGTGTAACAGTTCACACTGACTCAGGATATAAAGAATGAATTATAGTACTTCTCCAAGAGTGAGGAGCTTTAACACACAGCATGTTTACTGGCGCCATGTTCCTGCAAAGCACACACAAGTTTACACATTCCTTTTTTTTGTTATGATAGAGCAAAAAAGATCAATTACTGGTTGTTTGTTGTTCATAAAAACCAGTGCATTAATGTGAGACCTAAATAATTAAATCTGTTGCAGCTTTCTGCATTCAGCAGCCATTTGACATGACAGATGTTTAAGCAGGGAAGGCTAACTCATGCTAAACTGTACCTTTCAATTTGCTGCATTAATCCACCGTCTTGAAAATGGATTTCAAGTATTAAGTGTTTGGTCTGAAAATTTAGACTTCTCTTATTTCATATATTGATTTATGCTATTTACTCACTATAAAAGTTTTCACTCAGTCAGTTTCACCTGCGTGGACACACCTTTCCTTTGATTTGTTTTGAAAAGTAACTAAGCTGATCTATCTCTATAGTCCTGCTGCTATAGGCTTAGACTGCTGGAGGACATAGGGACCCCTTTTTCATCATTCTGCTTCATTCTATCTCTATTCTCCCACTCTGCAGAATCTGTTAGTTCAATCTCTAACGTTCTGCTCTCTCTGCTTTTTCTCATAGTAGCTTCATCTGGTCTGTTCCTGTTTGGCTGTGACTCCATCCTGGAGAGAAATATCAGCTGTGCTGCTGCCATCAACACCTTTGTTTCTAGATGCTGGAGCTTGGCCTGTTTTCCAGTGTAGTCCTGTTTCTCTGACTGTGACTAACTGGATGTGCTCTCTTCATCCTCTGACATGGGAGCTGGCTCGGAGCTCGTCTGCCTGGCTGTGTGTTTCCTGGACGGGGCCGCCTGTGGAGCTGGTTGACAGTTGCCTTTTGTATCTATGCTTCTTTTTCTATGTCTGCTTCTGTCTCCTTGAACCCCAGTGGGCCTCAGCAGATGGCCGCTCACACTGAGCCTGGTTCTGCTGGAGGTTTTTTCCTGTTCAAAGGGAGTTTTTCCTCTCCACTGTCGCTACAAGCATGCTTAGTGTGAGGGATTGCTGAAGAGTCAATGAGTCGATGCAATCAACTGGTTTTCCTTAGATAGAAAACTTTGAATCAAACTGTAAAGTGACCTGAGATGACATGATGTGAATTGGAGATATAGAAATAAACTGAATTGAAATTGAACTGAAAAATCACCTTTAAACTATAAACTATATATATTTTTAATTCTAAAGCATATCCCACAGCATAAAAACACATTTATCTTCACCCTAGAATCTTTAGCAAGACATAAACAACATATTGTTGTTGATGGTGAAGTTTCTCAGTCATTCAGAACATAACATGTTAGAACATTTTTAAATATTAAAAGGATTAAAAATGATCAATTTATGTAAAAACACATGAGACTTAATTAAACATAAATTTATAGAAAACTTAAGTGGGATCAATGCTAGATTAGCTGCATGGATCTTTAATTTAATCATGAAAAAACAATGAAATGTTGTTTGGACGAACAGCTCAGAGATGCAGGCAGAGAACAATAACGGCTCTGATGCCTGAAGCAAACTCATATCAGCTGAAGACTCAATATTTTAATGTTACTGGAAGAAAAAAAAGAAAACAATCATAAAGCGACAGTAAAGTTACAAACTTCCATGTTTTTAATGGTTCAAAGGCAGAAATATGTCTATTTCCAGTGGATGTGGGTCCGCATAAAGTTTTCAGTGAATATAAAAACTGTCTTAAAATATGTTCATGATATTTAACTATATTTAATATTATCTTCAAAATATGAAAACGTGTTCCTGATCAAAAGCTCTTAGATCTAAATAACAAATGTTTTTAAATGAGTTCTTTTATTTTAATCCATTTCCAGTCTGATTCTATTCCTTCTGTTTTTTATTTTTCATCAGAAGTTTAAAAAAAAAAAGCATAATTTTCCCTGTCTCCATTTATTTCCAACTGAGGATTTCACAAAAGACATTAACAGTAATGATGGTGCATTAAATCAAACAGTCTTAAGCTGAGATCAAAAATTGGGCTGCCACTGTGCAAACCTGCAGAACTGATATCAAGAGTTAGACTCCCTCCTTTTCTTGAACTGAGGTTTTGTTACTTGAAGTACCTATAATGGTAATCACAGTTATTTCCTTTTTTTTTTTTTACTGTAAAAAAATAGCCTAATTAACTGCAATTTGCCAAATGTCCCAATAGGAAAACAAGTTTTGCAGCTTAAATATCTTCAAATGGATTTTAAGAGGTCTTAGGGAGCTCAAAATAACTTAGAATTAAATATTCTACAGCAAAGAAAAAAGTTTACAAATGGAGGATTTCAAAACAAGAGACATTTCCGGAACATTCAGCAAAGTTTTCACAAAAAGCAGACAGCAGGAAGCTTAAAGAAACATTGCAACGTTTTGGCTGAGGCGTTCAAAACCACCGCTAACATATGAATGCACAGGAAATACAAAAAGTACTGCAAATACAAAAAAGACTGCAAATACAAAAATGAGGCTTGCAAACATAGAAAAACAAAAACTTAAACACAAAATTTATGCAGAGCAAAAGCCTGGAAAAGACAGGTAATGCAAACAAAGAATATAGAGAGTAGTAAATACAGTAACTAATAACTAAAGATTAAAAAAAAAAAACCCCACAGCAAACTCAACAATTTGATCAACGTTGCTTTTCAAGGATTTTCTAAAGTGAATCCGAGCCGCTGAAGAAGAGCTGAAATCTTTATAAGCAAAGTGATCCAGACCACAAGGGAAGGTCATCATATATTTATATGGACTAGTGACATTTCTAGGAATGAATGTCTACGTCTCTTCATAAAACCATAAACTGACTGAGATTTAGATAAACTTTATTGTCAGTTCAAACACAGAGTCCGTTTCTCACTAAGTGTACTTGTGCATTCTTGTGTCCTCGTGAAACGTCATCAGCTGTTCCAATTCAAAAGAACTAGATGACCTAGAACGGACAAAGTCCCTGGATGTTGTTGTGGCCCCTCCCTCTTTTCCCAGCATGCATCACAGCAGACCTGTCCGTCCTCCAGACTGACAGCTGTCCCAGCATGCACTGCGGCAGCAGCAGCTTCCAGGTTATTGTCACAGAGCTCAGAGTATTAAGTTAAAAGTTCGCTTTACTGTCGTCTTTGTTCTATAAAAGTACGTTTTGTGATGAATTGAGATTAGAACATTATACTTTAACCTTTACTATATTGCCCATTTACTGATTAAGTGCGTAATTTAAAAAAATTCCAAAGCCTAGAGAACCATGGCAACCAGCGGAGCACAGAGGGTAACGGCATCCAGGGCTACCGTTAGCCTGTCCGCAGCGGCCAGGGCTAACGTTAGCCCGTCTGCAGCAGCCAGGGCTAACGTTAGCCCGTCTGCAGCAGCCAGGGCTAACGTTAGCCCGTCTGCAGCAGCCAGGGCTAACATTAGCCTGTCTGCAGAAGCCAGGGCTAACATTACCCCGTCCGCATCAGCCAGGGCTAATGTTAGCCCGTCTGCAGCAGCCAGGGCTAACATTAGCCTGTCTGCAGAAGCCAGGGCTAACATTACCCCGTCCGCATCAGCTAGGGCTAATGTTAGCCCGTCTGCAGCAGCCAGGGCTAACGTTAGCCCGTCTGCAGCGGCCCTCTCTCTGCATAGCCGTGTGTGAAGTACCGCTGTCTCTGATGGCGGACGATGGAGTATTTTGTTTTATTTGGCAAAATGTTAATTTAATTTGTGTTTATCTAACTGTGTTCATTATTATTCCCCCAATAAATGAAAAGGTCATCATTTATTATTATCTAGAGACTATTAATAACATCATCAGTACGTTTCTGTTACAGTTGACCCCAGCTTTATGCTGCGTTGCTCCCGTTCTCCCCAAGTTGATACTTTCCTGTTTTCTTCTCAAGAAAATGCTTACATACTGGCGTTCTGGTGAATTGAGAAACGGCAATAGTGTAAACTAGATGCTGAACTACAGAACATTTGTTTTCCTTTGAATCTGTTCAAACATTTATGCTTTGATAAAGGATGAGCTTGTGATCATCTCCCCCTGGTGGTCTGGATCACGTCTGATATTCAAAGCTATTTCACAGCTTTCCCTAACTTGCAATTATTTTGTTACTCGCAGTATTTTTCCTTTGAATGAATTTTGCTGTGTATGTTTAATCTTGGTATCTGCATAACTGTTTGTATTTGCTGCTTCTGTATGCATTTGCACTGTTTGCACTTCTTGGTCACATACAGATTTTTTTCCAGCAAAACCAAAGATTTAAAATTAATACATTAATGTTGTTTTATAAACGATATCTGGAACTTACCAGGATGAAGCTGAATTTATGGAGAAGTTTTATGGGATCACAAGATGTGGTTTCATGAAAAACTGCATTTTTCCCTGTATTTTAATTTTTTTTATAAAGAAAATCATGGGGATTTATTCACCTCCTATAAAATCCACTTATCTCCTCCTCCGTTTTGGTCCCATGGTATGATTCTGCTTCTCTTCCTAATGTGAGAAGGTGTGCGGCCAGGACGTAAGGGTGGCGAGTTTAATTATCCATAGCAGAGCTGCTCTTAAGCAGAAGTCGCTCCACTTGGCGCGATGCAAAATGACCTCGACCATCTGGACCTGACACAAACGCTCTGAATGGAAACCAGTCACTTCATCACTCTGTTCCACATGTGCCACATTCGTAGACGCAGCTCAAACACACGGGAATTTATCCCTTACTCTGCAAACAAACAAGCATGCTTGTATATATTTCCATAAAGTGGGAAAATGCAGCACCTGCCATGCGGACAGTTTGTTTGTTCCATATTTAACATCTAACTGGGGTCCAGATTCTACCTGGCAAATGTTCAAACGGTGCGTGTGTGTTTGTCTAGTTGGCACAGATCTGTTCCAGCCTCATGGAGCAGATGGTCCTCCAGCAGGTAATAATGACCCAAGACTAAGTTTCACATTTTATTATGTCTTTGTAAGGACATATGCTCAAAGTATCACTTCCATCGCAAGAAGGAAGCAAATATAAAAAGAAAGCGAATCACAGAGAGTCCAAAAGTTAGTTTAGTTTAAAGGAAGTTTTAAAATCAATTTAATCACCAGAAACACAAAACTAAATGTAATAAACTATGAAGAATTTAATAAAGATCCTATTTTAATCTTCCTTTCAAAACCTTTTTTTTGTTTTTATCTGTTGTTCTTTAATCAAGCAACAATGCTTAAACTTTCCATCGTACATTTTTATATTTTAAACGGATGGTTGATGATTGAAACGAAGCCCAGGTGAGATTACTGCGTCTATTTAAAGCCTCGGCTTCAGAGTCTAACGTGAATCACATCCTTGATGTTTTATAAGCAGTTTAAGTGAGGGCTTAAATTCTGATATGAGCATAATTCATGGTTTTAATGGCTGATGGTTTATTGCTAGGCAACATGTCCATAAAATGCATCTCCTGACTGGAGTAGCCAGGTGTTTGCTTACCGACTGGTATTTGGATAGAAAGAAATAAGCTTTAGATTTACATCCATACAGTTGTATTTTTTTTTCCTCTTCTGTAGCTTACATTTAAAAGTCATTTTTTTAAACTGAATAAGTCTTATTTGTCTTAGCTTTCAGTACGTTTTCCCACCAAGGAGCAATCATGTTATTTCTGTTCTAATATAATAAAAAAACTAGACATTTAAAGGAAAACACTTTAACATCATTTACATAGTCAGAGTTAGTTTAAACTTCTCTCTTTTCATTTGTTAAATCTTTATCTAGTGAAATATATAAGGCTGAATCTGTGGGTTAGGGAGACACTTGGCAGGTCAACAGATCTAAATGATTTTTACTCTGCTTGCAATGAGGGAGGGTTAAGGTAAAGTGCCAGAACCAAAACCAACTCAAAGTAATACTTCTTTACCAGTAAATTAATATGCTTTATGTTCTTAAAACAAAGTAGAAAAGAGTGAAATAATGAACATCTTAAAAATGTATTTTAGACAATTGTCTTTATATCGGATGCTGTATAGATTCCTAACTTACTGGATCAACTGGTTTAATGTTTTTTATTTAATTTTTCTATTTTTGACCATTTTCAAGAAATGAAACCAGAACCTATTTCAGAGCATTGCTGTTTTTAGGCACATTAGGGATAATTATAGGCCTTCTCACAATGATAAATAATAATAAACACAATTTAAGGAGAAACAGAAGCCATATAGTATCTTTGTATTTTAGCCACAGAGTACGGAAGCCCAGAGCGGTCATGTCCCTCCGTTACTTTTTGAGGGTGGTTTTCTTGAGAAAACAAGTTAATTTTCTTATTATCTAAAGATAACGATGCCGTTTTCTTGCTATAACAAGATGATTGGTGTTAAAACTGATTCCATCCTTCAATCCCACAACAGCGGGAGAGGATTTAGAAGTCACGGCAGCCTGTGTGTAATGCTGTAAATAATACTGTGTTTAACTTTTAGGTAACGAGACGTTGTTGGTTTGATGATTTGCTTCTGATTCATCAGCAGTCAGCCTCATGCCTGCAGGTGTTTCTGAACAGCCCTGATGTTCCGCCTGGAACAGCTATAAGATGCATTAACCCAGATTCCCCGGATCCCTGGATCTGAGGAACCGATGAACAGAGGATGTTTGGAGATGGATTTTCTCACTTAAAACTTCTCCACCTCACAAACTAATAATGTCTAGCTGCTCTCTAGTTTAAAGATCAGAGCAGATAAACAACCAGAGCGTCGAAGCTTCAGAGCAACCTGCCTGTTTTTGACGCCCACTGTGCCTCTGGTGTGAAAGCAGCATAACAGAATATACAAACTACTCTATCACCAAAAGTATTCCCATACTTTGGATACTTCCTCCTCCTGCTTACAAACTATATACAGGAAGTCGAAGTATCTAGAAGTAGTTCCTTCTTCACAGTAGAGTCATCATTCAGCTAAAACTAAGGCACTAATAGAATCTGTTTTTCTTCACCTTAAGCTTTGAGTGCATCGTCTCCACAGTACCCTACCACCCAGATAAAAAAAAAAACGATTAATTTTTGCTTAATATTCTGAAAAGTCATATTTCTTTTCCCTAGAAGCAGCATAAAACGGCAGATTATGAAGAACCCATAAAATGAAATTGAGCAGGATGTGCAGGAAATTAGTAATGGCTATGCAGCTAGACAGAACATAGAGAAACTGATGGCTCAACATCAAAATCTCAGTTAGGCTTCAGGCAATGAGTTATTTAGATATGGACACTCAGTTCCAAGTATTAAAGGCAGAATGATGCTCAAACATAGCAGGCAGGCTGCCCTTCCTGGAGGGCCAATTAGTTGCCTTTGGCAAAGCAGTAAGTGTTGCTCTTCATGGGCGCCGGATTGTGTGCGAGTGTTTTGTTTTTAATGCATCTGAGAGAGGAGCGCTGGAAAAAAGGAGTCATTTTCATTTCTCTTGTTTTTCACAATGTTTTTGGGTGATCAGGTTTAGGACTAAGAACGACGTTAAGCTGAGGTTTAGGCTTAGGTAGAGTATGCAGTGCTTTGAAAGAGACAAGGAATTCAAACTTAACATTTCAGGAAACATGTCTTTTAAATCCAAACATAAGAATTTAAAATCCTCCTTCTCACATATAAAGCCTTAAATGGCCAAGCTCCATCTGATATCAGAGATCTGATTG
>NW_015150725.1:402565-408584 GCF_000732505.1 Cyprinodon variegatus | reverse complement strand
AGAGTTGGTTGCATTCACACCAAAGACATTTTGTTTGTCAGAAACGCCTAAATGATGAAATGTGGAGACTGGGTCAAATGTTGGTGATGATGCTCTGGATGATCTTCGCTCTGGTTGTTTACAGTAGCAGCCATTCAAAATGGCCGTTCCCTGTCAAACACCAGCCGAATGGCAGCCCACTTCCCTCTACCTCCCAGCGAAATCCCCTCCAACTTCCAACAGTAGGGGACCAGCCCAGGAAACTGGGGAAATGTTGAATGGCTGCTACTGTAACTCCTCTGTTCTGTTGTTATAAGCTAGAGAGCAGCTTGGCTTTATTTACTTTGATAAGATGGAAAAAAGTTAAAGTTTTAGCCGTTCAGAGCAGATGGAAGTGAATATATAGTATTTTTAAAGTTTGTGATAACCTGATAACCTGAAGCAGTGGTTGGTTTAGAGCAAGGGTGTCAAACTGGTTCCAGAAAGGGCCGTGTGGCTGCAGGTTTTCTTTCCAACCAAGCAATAGCACACCAGTCTCCAGTCATCTCATCAAGGGAGTCCAATCTGAACATGATGACTTGATGATATGAATGGAGTCTGTAGTGCTATTGTTTGGTTGGAAAGACAACCTGCAGCCACACGGCCCTTTCTGGAACCAGTTTGACACCTGTGGTTTAGAGGAAGAGCGGTGAAAGTGGGCAAGGAAACTGGCAAAGGAATAGAACAGTCAAAGAAAAGATAGAAAATGGAAATGCGCTTGTGCGTGACTGTTTCTTCTTTGTATTTGTTTTATTGTTACAGAACTACAACTTCCCTGTTCAGAACTACAACTCCCATATCGGAGCATCAGATTAGAGATGCGTTTTGATGCATTTGCTCGGTCATATCCTCAAGCCGTGGCTCCTTTAAAACCACCTGAAAAACTTTTCTCTTCCTCTAGACCAGGGGTTTTCAAAGTGGGTGCCGCGGCACCTAGGGGTACCCTGAGGTCACTACAGGGGTGCTGCAGGATTTTTTCATAGTTTGATGAGAGTTTTACATTGAATGTACATTTTTACATTTTAACAATTCTGTAAATGCATTTTGATGTAAGCAAATATATTCTAAGACGAGGGGCTTCATTTTATGTTTTCTTTACTACTTTGAAAAAATGACAGAAAAATAATTATTATCAAATAATGTCAAATAATCATTATCAGTTTAGGGGTACCACGGCTGGGTGGAAAAATGTGTAGGGGTACCTTGAGCCAAACAGGTTTGGGAACCACTGCTCTAGACCTCAGTTTGATGCAAGTTTTTCTATTATTGTAATGTCTATACTCTATATCTATCTTATCTTCTTTTACATGTTCAATGTTAGATATTGAATGTTAATGTTAGATGTCATATATTCTTTGTAGTGTATTTATTATTGACCACTTATTGTTACCAGTCTATCACTGTTACCTGTCATGTCCCGCACTTTATATCAGTCTGTTAAATGTCAGCCTTGTATTAGCTTGTCCTGGCATGGTATAGAGAGAAAACGTCATTTCATTTCCCTTGTATGTCTTGTGGATATGAAGAAAGTGACAATAAAAGCTGACTTGACTTGACTTGACTTGAACCCAACATCCCTTCTCCACACTACGATTACACATGATGGAACCGCGGCCATTTTTGCTGAGAAAAGGACTTCATTCTTCTTTGAAGACTCAAGGCTCTATATACAGAGACAATTCATCAGATCATGCAGTCAGATTAGCAATCAGCTGGTAAAAACCAGCTGATTGTATTGAGTCATCGACTTTGCAGGATTAGCTTCTCCTTGATGAGCACATGTCCTAATTCTATCATCTTTAATCGAAGATGTTGATGGAAGCAGCCCAGCTGATATTCCCCCCAGGATAAAGTCACAGCCGAACAGAAACAGACCAGATTAACCTGCTATGGTTAGAAAAAGCACCTGGCAGCTGAACAACAAATACTGTAGAATTGGAGAATAGTGATAGAATGTAAAATGATAAAAATTGGTCCATGTCCTCCAGCAGTCTAAGCCTATAAAGCAGCTATAGACGTATAAATGTAAAGTGTTCCCACACTAAAGCATTTGTGTTGAACTTTAAAAACCAAAGCTTTCTCTGTTTTCTGTAAATCTCAGCTGGTGTTTCTATGGCTACCTCCTTTTTAGTCACGCAGCTCTCCTGCTAAACTCTGAGGTTTGTGAAAAGACCATGTATGTGGAAAGTATGTGATGAAAGAGTTCACTCCTTGCAATCCTAAGAACACGGCAAAGGGGTGGGGAGAGTGGAGAACAATAAATGGAGGTAAAAGCTTTTGTCATCAAGTCTCAGAAATGAGGAAAACAAATAAGCATGAAATGAAAAGAAACTGAAATTATCGCGCTCATTTAGATTTATTATGCGATTAATTGATTTGTTGTGCCAAGCCTGTCTGCATAGCAAAACATGAGACTGAGTAAAATGGCCAATATGGTTCCAATAACCTGTAGCAGTGATTGATCATCTCAGTGATGCTGGAGTGAAGTCAAAATGTTTTCCTAAATCCATCCAGTCAGAGCTACTTGAAACTGCTTCTGCCAAATAATTACAAATCTTTATAACGTTGTTAAACTGTTTAAACTGTGGCTCTATATGTAAAGCGGTCGTGGAAAGAAAGTGAGAACTTTTTTTTTTTTTTATAAACTGTTGCATGGGGCTGTACAGCGGTGCAGTGTTTAGCACCGTTACTTTGCAGTAAGAAGGTCATGACCCGGCCTCGGGTTTATCTGCTTCCCCTGGGCATGCATGGGTTCTCTCCGGGTACTCCGGTTTCCTCCCACAGTCCTAAAACAGGATTGTTAACCAGTGGTGGCTATCCAATAGAGGGCGCTAGGGCACCGCCCCGCCCAGGAAGTGCATTTGCTCACCACCTCCTGCCACAGCGCTGACCTTTGGCAGGTGATTGACAGGTTGAGTCGCTGGAGTGGAGACGCATTGGAGAAAGAGAGAGACAGAAAGAGAGAAAAAAAAAGAGAAATGTCACAAGAACTGTCCTTTTCCAGGACCTGGTTTAGCTCCAAGGCTAGGCTAACTGCATGCAGCGAGGCTAATTGCTGCAGCGAGGCTAACTGCATGCAGCAAGGCTAACTGCATGCAGTGAGGCTAACTGCATGCAGTGAGGCTAACTGCTGCAGCGAGGCTAACTGCATGCAGTGAGGCTAACTGCATGCGGCGAGGCTAACTGCATGCGGCGAGGCTAACTGCTGCAGCGAGGCTAACTGCATGCAGCGAGGCTAACTGCATGCAGCGAGGCTAACTGCATGCAGAGAGGCTAACTGCATGCAGCGAGGCTAACTGCATGCAGCGAGGCTAACTGCATGCAACGAGGCTAACTAGATGCAGCGAGTCTAACGGCATGCAGCAAGGCTAACTGAATGCAGCGAAGCTAACTGCATGCAGCAAAGCTAAGGCTTTTTTTTGCTTTCCATGCCTCAAAGGTCAGGATCAGATCCAGCATGGATAAAGGCAGCTAGGACTGATTAAAGGAACTTTTTAGAAAAGACAAAATAGAACGAACAATCTGGGATTCACATGAAAAATAATAGAATATAGTCTACTTTTCTAGATCTTGGTTCATTTGCATAGTTACTCATTATTATATTTTTATATAATGAAAAATATAAAGCTGACTATTAATTAATTATTAATTGTTACATAATTTTATTTAGGTTTGTGACACAATATTGGACCGTGCAAAACACAGATTTACCTTTACAGCCTCAGAAGGGCAAGATTTATGGACAAAAAGTAAACCTGAACATGGAATTATGTTTTTTTTTTTTTTTCATAAAATGTTTTTATAATGTTTTTTGTTGTTGGCATTTATATAAATATACTGGTTCGATAACTTAGTGTACGTTTGAATTCATAGCCCCCCCTGGAGAAAACTCCATCAGCCGCCGCTGCTGTTAACTGGCTTCTCTAAATTGTCCTCAGGTGTGTGTGAGTGTGTGTTTTAATGGTTGTGTGTCACTGTGTTGCCCTGCGATGAACTGGAGACCTGTCCATGGTGTCCTCTGCCTTTGGCCCGTAGACTGCTGAAGATCGGCACCAAACTTTATCTCAAATATTTGTCATAGAGTTTGCTTCTTTTATTGGCTGCTGGATTTACCTGCTTACAAAAAAAGTTATGATTAATAAAGGTTTTAGCCTTTAGTGAACCCCATAATATCCTCTGTTACATCGTTTAATATTAACAACAGCATTTTTGAAGAAGGTGCATTTCTATTCATAATATAAAACAATCCTTCAAAGAAATAATCAGAATTGTGAAAGGAAAGAAGTGCATCATTTATAGCCATTCTTTCTCAGAAATAGTAAGAGATGTTTCTATCAATTATTTGAGCTTTTTTTAAATCAATAAAATGAGAAAAATCTGCATCAAACATTGTTTGGAACTGTGCTGGTCTGACCTTTGTCTCAGACTGGCATCTGCGTTCAGTTTGCTCCTCTGCAGGGCAGTTGGCAGCTGAAGCGATTGGCTCTGCCTAGATTTGCTGCTACCAGCTAAACTTGGGCTGGGTTCTGTCTTAGTGGCCATCTGGGCCCCCAGTGCTTTTTTTCTTTTCTTTTTTTACTTTGATCTCTTCATCTCCATCTGTCTCAATGACTTAACCCACTGACTGACTTTTTCAGTGTTCAGCTGACTGGCTTTGATCACTTTGGCCAAACTACCAGGCTGACTGATTGCATGTTAAATTTATCTCTGTCAGTCTAAATAACTGAATACAAATGTCTCTGGTTAACTTTGTGTTCTGTGTTTTGCTTTGAGTCCCTTTATATTTGTAAAGCTATACTCACTCAAGTAGGTTGTTGCAAAAAGGGAAAATGCATTTCCAAACCCTTTCAGGTCAGGTGGGAAAATGGAATATCCTTAAAGTTCACTTCAAAATCCACTGGATGGAAAGTCAGTTAAATACATAATATCTGTGGCGACGGTTTCAGACAGTCTTAGCATAGCTCTCTCAGGGGGGGTCCACCCTGGACAGGGTGGCGGGGCAACACAGAGACAAACAGGATAAACAACCATTGACACACACAATTACACCTAAGGAGAATTTAGAGCAACCAATTAACCTAACAGTCATGTTTTTGGACTGTGGGAGGAAGCCGGAGTACCCAGAGAGAACCCACGCATGCTCAGGTAGAACATGCAGACTCAATGCAGATAAACCCCAGGAATCAAAACCCGGAACCTTCTTGTTGCACTGCAGCAGTGCTACCCACTGCGTATCTGTGTATTACAATAAAGTTTTCATATGAAGTGAAATTAAAAGTCTGATATGTAAAATTATGCTGCAATCTTATTTCTGTAAAAAGTGGCATACGCAAGTTCCAGGCCCTGTTTTGTTGTATGCTGTAGTGGGAAAAATCTATTCAACTATTCACCCAAACTAATTAGACAGAGATCGGTGGATTTCACTCAGTTGGGACTTTAATTTCATCTTTGCAAAGAGAGAACAGTTCATCGTACGGCCCTGATGCTCGGTAATCAGCCCTGTTCTGCCTGGGCAGAGTTTTTTTCCCTTTACTGACAATAATGGAAAGAAGTCAGAGTCAAAACTAATTACAGACACTTTGGTTAAACAGTAACATGTTATGAATAAACCTGGCGGAAGAATCTGGTTTGTTTTGGGAAGAAGCTACAAACACCATCACACACAGAATTATGTGGCCTTGCAGGTGAAACAGACTGACTGAAAACTTTTATAGTGAGTAAATAGGATAAATTAATATATGAAATAAGAGAAATCTAAATTTCCCGACCACAATGCAGACCTAATAAATAATGTGCGGCACTCAGGCTTAGTGCTACACATTGTTAATCTGGGACTTCTCCCTTTGGATCTGTTCATTGAAAAGGAAGGACATTAAGCAGAACCTTTTGACGAGGCAATTCCTTCTGACTTGTCACCTTTCAACAGAGATGGCAAAAGTACTCACTTTCCGTACTTGAGTAAAAGTACAGATACTTGTGTTAAAAAATACTCTGGTAAAAG
>NW_015150725.1:400341-401948 GCF_000732505.1 Cyprinodon variegatus | reverse complement strand
AAAAATATCAGAAAAATCTACTTGAGTACAGTAACGAAGTATTTGTACTTCGTTACTTCCCATCTCTCCCTTTCAACACCTACCAAGGTTTAGTTTTAGCCAAATTAAATAGTTGTAGAAACCACAAACAAATGACACTTTAACCTTCTCTCTGTTGCTATTTCAAAGATGAATTCATGGAAAAACATATTTGAAAGCAGCAGCGACACGTCTATTTAATGTATTTGCTGACGACAGTGACAGCAGCATGGAAAAAGTCATTCATGTTTTGACTCTGTCCTTATCTAGAAAAGACTGATTGCTAAAAACATTTTGATGTTGGAAAAAAGAATTATCTCCACAGTGAAGCTAAAATCCTGTTGCTTAACAACAGCAGCAGCAACTGTCACAACTCCCCACATGTCAACGTAATTATATCAACAGATTACCGTCCTGAACATTTCTTCACCCTGTTTTAGTCGGAACAATTGGATCTGTCCTCCTCTGTAATTCGTTAACCTTTCAGGTTTGTTGTTTTTTCATTTAACAATGCGAAGTTTAACCACTAAGGAAGTCGGACTAGAACCAAATTATTAAAGTAATGTAAAAAAAAAAAAAAGAGAGAAAGCATTTCTCTGTTCATGGTGGTGTCATTAATTTTCTGCAGCCTTAATTAACTGTGGCAAACCTGTAATTTATATATACCGGACCCCTGGAGGGACGGGAGACGAGGAGAGGAAAGGACAGTCGTGGCTGGGCAGAAAAATGAGGTGCGACAGGAACATGGAAAGGGTGGAGGATGTGTGCTGTGCTTTAGTAGTTAACAGCACGCCACAGCCCATTTGACCAAGGACTTCTTTCATTGGAAATTCCATTATATAATAATCAACCCATTTCAATGTAATAAACGTGGCCTTGACCCTGGACGCCATGATTAATCACGGAATTCAGACAGCAGGATACACACATTACAACAGCAGTGTTTGCTTCAAATAACTTCACATCCTTCTTTTAATGTATTAAAACTTTAATGTTGAAATAACATTTTAGGCTATTACTTATATTGATGGGTTGTCTGGGGGTTTTTATGCTAACGATCTTTGTCTTCAATGTATAAACTTGGGCAACATGTTTCTCCCAAAATGTTTCGATTCAGCAGAGTTTATTTATATAACGGTATTTACAACACGTCATCTCAGGACATTCTAGAAATTCCAGTTCCTGATGGTCGGTATCCGGAAATTTTTAGATCCATCCTTGGTCCAACACACCTGAACCAACTGGCTGCGTTTTCCTCCTCAGCACGCCGTCAGTTCCTCCAGAGTCCTCTCAGTCATCATGCTTTAGGTGTGTTGAACCAAAGGCACATCTAAAACTTGCAGGATACCGATCCTCAGAAACTGGAATTGCCCAAACCTGCTCTAGAAAGACAACTAGATTAAATCATCCAGGAAGACTTTGGTTAAAGTTTTTGTTTAAGGAGCAGTGTTGGGTACGTTACTTTGAAAAAGTAATTAGTTATAGTTACTAGTTACTTCTCCCAAAAAGTAACTAAGTTACTAACTGAGTTACTCCACAATAAAAGTAACTAGTTACTAGTAAAAGTAACTATTGCGTTACTTTTGCGT
>NW_015150725.1:398175-399436 GCF_000732505.1 Cyprinodon variegatus | reverse complement strand
TCTGCAATGGTAACTGCATTATAGTTACAGTCAAAGTAATTAGTTAGATTACTCGTTACTAAAAAAGGTAACGGCGTTAGTAACTTACTATGTTAAGTTACTTTCAAGGCCGTTACTCCCTTCACTGTTAGGGAAACACAGCAGATTGCTTCCAGTCTTTGACTTTACAGAATTCAATTCTCCTGGATGAACATGTAGCGACAGGAGACCCACTGAAGTACTGATATAGGAGTATTTTATAATTTTTAATAAGTTAGGGAGAGTAATGGTGAACTAGCTCCATATATGGACAGATATCTGAATAGATATGAAATAGTTAAGCAGGTGGCTTTTAATGTGTGGAAGATAAAGGAGAACACATGGTTAGTTGCAGTAAAAGTGGAGCCTAAAGCTAATCCAGGATAGAAACAGGACTGAACACTGAAGAACAGAGCCAACTGTATATCATCAAGTGGTTCACAGCAGCAGCTCAGTTGATGCCTCCTTAGAGGACCGGGTCCCAACTAAACCAAACCCCAGGATAGAAGTAGCTACTATGAATAAATAAAAATAGTTTGACCATAAAGTCAACAGTTCAACTCACAAGTGATGCAAAACTGGAGAATAAGGTTCTCCGAAAAAGGTAAAGAAAAAACAATCCACTGGACTTAGTCTCCAAGTTTGAAGATGTTTCGCTTCCCATCCAGGAAACTTTTTCAATTCAGTTTCCAATATTTGAAGACGTTTGGCCACCTCTCCACCTCTCCTCGTCTTCAAATCTTGGAAACCAAGTCCAGTGGATGTTTTTTAAACTTTTACGGAACGACTATGACCTGGATGACTGAGAACCTTCCTCAGCATTTTTCAATTCAGAATTTCAGAATGTAGCACATTAAGAGAAAGTTGTTTTTATGTCCTTCAGCCTTTGCCTCTAACAGCGTAAGCTTGTTGAAGCATGACTATAGAGATAAGTCAGAACAACCTAAAGCCAATCTAAATACAAGGTCATAAAAATGGATACCCATCATTTCAACCAGAAAAACTCACACCAAGAGAAAAGATAATTTATTGATACAATCACTTTGGCGCTCAGACCTCGGCAGGAAACATAGCGCTGAATTTTGATAGATCTGCATCAACAGGAGTAAAGAACAGAGCTGTTTCCCCCCCAGGCCTGAAACTGGTGGTGGAGTGGAGATAGATGGAGTTGGTCAGTCTGTAGGCTGCTGGTTGGAGTGGAGATAGATGGAGTTGGTCAGTCTGTAGGCTGCTGGTTGGAGTG
>NW_015150725.1:395525-397725 GCF_000732505.1 Cyprinodon variegatus | reverse complement strand
ATTTATTAATACCATTACTTTGGCGCTCAGACCTCGGCAGGAAACATAGCGCTGAATTTTGATAGATATGCATGAACAGGAGTAAAGAACAGGGCTGTTTCCCCCCCAGGCCTGAAACTGGTGGAGTGGAGATAGATGGAGTTGGTCAGTCTGTAGACTGCTGGTTGGAGAGACGGTCTGCTGAGCTTTATGGGGAGATCCAGAGGACTGCTAAGCTGATACTAGGATAACACAGTTTAAGAGAACCTGTCCATGATGAGCAAGCATGAAGCGACAGTAGAGAGGAAAAACTCCCCTTAGGTAAGAAACCTCTGGCAGAACCAGGCTCAACATGGCGGCCTTCTGCCGGACCGGTTTAGATGAGACATGGAACGCAGTAAGAGTCCAGGAGGAACGACGCTCTGATGAAGTTTTAGCTACGATGGTGGAGGAGGGGCTGGAGGGGGGTGGAAACAGGGTCATCTGAATGAAGTCCCACAGCATGTTCACCACCTGCCCACTAGGAGCAGACGAGTTGTGGATCGGAGGCCTTTTAATATGAAATATGGATGTTGATTGGCTTTCGTGGAGGCGTGGTTCAAGCTGATTGGCTGTGTCGTCGGAGGATGTAGGTGAGCAATCAGTTTCTTCAGTTGAACTTCCGCCTAGGCTCCATTTTCGAGTATAAAGTATGTATTCTTATATTTTCTATATTGGGAGGCGAAATGGAGATTTTGATGTTTAATCGTGAAACAAAAGGCTGAAATCATCATCAATAAAACTTCCGAATTCAATCAACATGGGAGCGATAATTATTTCTAAAGGAAAATTCTGAGTCCTTTTAATGATCAGGTAATTAGGTTAGCTGCAGTGTAATTCATGCTCACATGTGTCACTGATCATCAGCAACATTCACTCTGTGAGCAGAGATCATTTGTATGCATCAAGACCGTGAGACTACTCAGAAATAATTAGCCGAAAAGGTCAAAATACTCTCTATTTATACTTCTCTTCTTTTTGCAGCATGCTGTCATCCCTGTGTTTAGTAATTAAGATCCCTTTGACCTTATAGCCACACTTCCTGTTTACAATGTCTCATCCTCCCTAAGGTTTGGTTTATGACAGATGAGCATGAGAAATACCTTTAGCACTAAATCTCTGCCTTTTTATCATAGCAGCAGAAATCCATTGAGAGCAATTGATTGGATGGTCTACAATTCATCTTTGTGGTAATTGGAACAAACACTGTTTAATGCCAGAGAGGCCCAATAATTGGCAGCGGAGAAAGCTGCTCTTTGCAGAATACCTCGCAAGAACAGGAAGATTCATAAAGCTTGTTGGAGTATTGATCTAGAAGACACAGTGATATTATATTAGGGTATGATCTCCACGCAGTATAAATACATAATAAAAAAGATGAAGCGAAAGTTAGAATGTCCCTGGGAAAGGAATATTTAAGGAAATAAGTCACTAATAAATATTATATGGACACATCAATGTCCTGAGAACAGAGTGGCTGATTGATGGATCATTGAGAACCTAAAACTGTCCAGGATAGCAAATGTTTTAAAAATATGTGCATAATGGTAATTATTCCCGAACCTCCTCAGCAATAAAACATTTACCAATATTTATATTCTCATTTATCGTATACTTTTCCATCATTCCTCCACCCATTCATCAGATCATCCGTGCATTAATCAAAAGAACAAACTAGCCAATCACAAGCAACTGGCCTTCTGCAGCTGTTCTATCTGCTTCAAGGTTCCACAGGTTGTTCAATCAGAGATAGCATTCTGTGTACCTTTGTTGTCACGCAGCAGTTATTCTGTGCAACTGTGACCTTTCTGTAATCTTGAACAAGTCCTTCCATTCTCCTCTGACATCTGGCATTTTTATCTACTCGACTGCAGCTCGCTGAGTTTTTTTCCTCTTTTCTCAGACTGTTCTCAGTAAATTGAAGGATGGTTGTTTGTGAAAATCTGTGGAGATCAGCAGTTTCTGAATTCTTCAGACCAGCTTTTCCAGAACCGACAACCCGACCACGCTTTGTGAGTTTAGCATGTCGTCCTCATCACATCCAAATTATTACTGCAATTTGATCTGCAAGGTAAAATTCCAATAACTATTCCTGGGTCATTCCAAAAAAAGTAAAAAAAAAAACAATCCACTGGACTTTGTTTCCAAGTTTGAAGACGTTTCGCTTCCCTTCCAGGAAGCT
>NW_015150725.1:387928-395023 GCF_000732505.1 Cyprinodon variegatus | reverse complement strand
CTGCAACTTTTTTTTGTCTGCATTTCTGATGGACAGACGGACGGACAGAGATATATATTGCCTCACCCATCTTGAAAATAAGATTTACTTGATGATAAAAACACAGAGCTACTTTTATAAGATGAGTATTTTAGTGAAGTAAAAACTGAAACACTTTGATGAAATTAAGTAGATTTTTATTCAGACTGACTCACAGTAGAGAAATGCTCAATGTCCCATTAATAAGAACATTTTTATATTTTCCTAATTTGCTTTCCTAAAAGAAGACAGTCTTGCAGATTCTTTCAAAGGGAAAATAGCTGCTGCAGAATTAGAATGCATGCAGACCTTGTTAAGCTGCTGCTGACTGAACAAACAAGTTGCCAACAAGAGTATGACTATCTTTCCCACTTCTAAAGTCAGCAGCTTTAGTGGTTCAACAGGTCAGAAAACCTGGAGGAAACATAAAAATCTGTCTATTCCGAACTGGACTGGGTCTCATCAGCCCTGGGAAATAATTGGCAGTTCTGTGCAACAGATAAACGGAGGGATTCATAGGTTTCCAAACTTGGTTTCAGGATGGTTCTTTGCCAGATAGACGGATAAGCATCAGTCCTGAAAGCATCCCTTCATTTGAACTCAGTGATAGATTTAATAAGAGTCTGTATAGATGCATCCAGTCTGCCAGAGTTTGATTCTACAGTTTGCTGATTTTGACATAAAAAGACTGGATTTTTGACCTTTGTACTTAAGAAAAAAAGCTTCTGTAATTTGTTACTTCACAGCGTTGATGAAAACATGTCTGCTGACTCCTTTCCATGCAGTGAAACAGTGGCTTTACTTCAGGATCACACTCTATTGGAGATGCTCCAGATTCAGTGACCACTGGTTGTCAGGACTCCTGTGTTTGTGTTTCTGTGTTTGTCTCCCTTCATCCACCAGGCGGCGCCTGGTTCCGGTCCGCCTCCTCACACACCTGCTGATGGTTTCCTCGTTAGACGGAGTGTTCTTAAGCTGCTGACTGCCACTACCTCGACGCCAGAGTGTTTGCCAGTTTAGTGTTCTCTAGCCAAGCTGAGTTTGCTAAGTCAGGCTGAGTTTTTGTCAACCTGAGTTTAACTTTGTTTTTGTCTTTGCCTCTCGGCAGGAAGTCGTCCTGCAAACTGGATTTCTTAGACCTTCTCTTCCTGGAAGGATAAACTGAGCTTCAAGCTGAGCTGGGGTTCAAACAGGAGGTTTGGATCCACTTTCCCCAAGAGATCGTTTGAGCTTCACACTGAGAAAGGGATTCATCTCCACTACGACCCGTTCAAGTACCGCAGGAAATCTGAGTGGCAGTCAGTTTCTCCGTTCACCAACTAACAACCGCATTCTGGATAAACCCTGTTCTGCTCCCCACCGAATCAAACATTGGAACCACGGCACACAGACAGGAGTCAAGAATTCAACAACTTCTCTGGAAACGTGAGTCGGCAACCAAATCCTCTTCTCCAAGTTCACAAGTCAAATTCCCCACTGAGCCTGAACTAACCGCTGTGTCTTCCCTCACTTTACAGTTCCGGTTGAGCTGCGTTCAGAGCAACACTTCTCCCTCTGTTTAACCTCTTCAATAAAAACTAAACTTTTTCCCTAGTCTCTCTGTTCGGTTTTTCTGCATTTGGGTCAGAACTTTGTAAAATCATGACACTGGTAAAGGACTGGAATGGGCAGAAGATAAAAGTCACTAAAACATTAACTACACCTGTTTTTTAAATTGTTAAATCCTTATATTAATTATCGGAATCTAATCTTTCTTATCTTTATTTCTTATCTTTCTTAACATGTTTTAAATAGAAACTTTGAGATCAGAAGGAGTCGGAGAGACATTTAAGAAAGTTTTTTACTGAAAACTATCTTTAAAAAAGCCTTTTTATTTTAACCCTTTACAGCTCAAACATTGTTTGATGAGCAGAGTGACGCCTCAGCAGTTCTGCCAGGATGCATCTATAACAGCAAGAGGGAACACTGGACAACAGCAACATTAAACCGTCTCCCTTGGTGCTTTTCATACTGATAGCAGAAGATTTTAGACCAGCAGACTGAGAAGTTGTTCTCTTCCTTGTAAAAAAAAAGGCCACATTCAGGCCTCTAGATTAAATCCTTTATCAGAGAAAAAAATTAGTCTGATCAGGAAAGCTCCATATCAGTATCTTCTTCCCGAAAATTTCAGGTTCAGGTCCTGACACACCTTGATTATTTAGACCAGACTATGTCTGATGTACGAAAATCTGGCAAAAACGCTGGCATACCTTGGCTAAGTTATGGGTATGTTTTGTATAAGTTATGAGCATGCTGAAACACGCTGAAACATGTCGCCATACAGCAAGTAGTCGAGAAGTTTTGAGAATGCTCAGAATTTCCCACCGTATTCCAGACATCTGCCATCCGTGGTCCATCAGTTCCAGGTCAGTTATCTGATGGTCGACATCCATTCAGCATCAGTTCCTCATCAGTCGTGGCGTCTAGCTGATCCTAAACCTCTGAGTAACTTCTTCGTAACTTATCCAGAGCTTCTCTCCAACGCATATCAGCGTATCTGCCGTGTTCCAGACGAGCGCTGAACGTGTTTCTAATGGTGTTGCACCGATGTCATTTTTTGGCCCCGATACCCGATACCTGGCTGTGCAGCATCGGCCGATACCGATACCATAATAATGTAAAATAATTGCCATCATTGCTTCATGTCAAGCTGCTGCCTTCCTTTGTGAAGCAGGAAAAAATCTAATGCAAAGTGAATCCAGTAGAACTTTTTATTGCCTACCAGGAGTGGGTGACAATAGTTGAAGAAACTTATGGCTCTCAAAATGGTATCGGTGCCCTATTTGTTGGTACTCGCCGATACCGATGCCACCATTTTAGGGCAATATTGGGGCCCCGTCCGATACTGGTATCGGTATCGGTGCAACTCTAGTTTCTAACTTCTAGCTACTGTATGATGGCGTATTGGCAGCGTTTTGGTATAAAGGGGGTTCACAGGAGGAAGTTCTGATCAAAGACATCATTTTTATGCAGGCCGGGTGCCTCCTGGCACATCGCATAGAAATGAAATTCTGCTTGTGGTTTGTGTGCGTTATGCAGAAGTTCGGCTGTTGTTGGACATAGGTTCTGGTCTAGCTGTGAATACTCTATGTATACGCCCAAAATAAAATAAAAAATCCATAGAAAGTTCAGCTTATGCCAGCGTTTTAAAAGATTCTGGAACGTCAGGCAGATGCTGGATGAATCTGCAAGGTGTTACAGGGGCCCTCAGTTAGCTTAGAGTTTAAGAGGAGCACAGATGGAGGAAAAGTGGAGCTATAGGTCACTTGACTCATTCAGTGAAGGATCCAACCGACTAAACGACATAGGAGACTTCTAGAGAGGAGCAGCCTGCATGGAGCATCAATACACACCAGGCTGGATGATCTGAAACATCATTTAATATATCTCAAAATGAGCTACACTGCAAAAACGATCTGAAATTAAGTAAAAATTTATTAAATCAAGTATTTTTACCCTTAATTTGAGCAGGAAAATAAGAGAGTTTGCCAATGGAATGAGTATTTTTACACTGATAATTAGAAAATATGCACTTAAAATAAGACTAAGCAATAGTTTTTTCTTATTTCAAATGTAAATTGTCTTGTTCCATTGGCAAAGTGTCTCACTTACCCCCTCAATTCAAGAAAAAATGCATTTATTTTAAGAAAAAATTACTTATTTAGATTTACATTTTTTGCAGTGTAATTGGTAAAACTTTCAAACAGTGTTCAGTGATGGAAAAGTCTTTTGCTTTGCTCCTTCATTACCATCGTAGACTTAAGCACCTTCTGCAGAGCAGGACTGTCTTTCTATTTAAAACCTGGGCTACTTTAAACCAATGAGAGAGAAGATGAAAGGCTGCTTCCACACTGGGGGCACGTCGTTTGCTCAAGAGTTCATGTCTCAGCATCTTGATAACAGATGAGGGCATCACTCATGCTCTCACAAGCTGCCACCCAATTCCACAACCTTACTTTATATTTAGAGAAAAAAAAAAAATCTTACATACATCTAATAAATCATGATGATAAAGATGAACTTTATCCAAAGCATTGCGTCGAGTTTTTAGTTGCATTTAAAGAGAATAGATTTTACTGCTTGTTTATGATACAAACTGCTCACAGAGAAACTGAAACTAAATGATTTAGATACGATCTGACATGAATCAAAACAACAGAGGATAAAGAAATTAAAATGTATGACCCAATCATTCATGCATTTGTTCTTCTGTCTAAAAAAATAACTCCCCAACTTCATCTCCTGTTTGTCAAACTTTATTATTCCCTGAGAATATTTATCGTGGCTGAGTCACAGCTTTCCTTTTAGAGTCCAACAAGGTCTAATGGATGCTTCATTACTTTAATGATAATTTGTTTGAATAGAAGAAGACGACATCCTTCTCTCTTAAAGCCATAATTTACTAAATTGAATTAAAATCTCTCTTAGGGCCATTTAAGGTAGTTAGGGAAACTCAGGACTTAAATAAGAAGCCTGAGAGGCACCGGCACATCTAAGGTCATCTCTTAAAAAGCTCAGAGGTCCTAATGAGAATCTGACTGACAAGCAGCACCTGGCAAAGGAGAAGATCCTCAGCCTAATCTAATCAGGACTTTATTCACAATAACTGGGAAAGGAATGCTTCTACTGAATAAAAACAATGGAGTCAGAATTAGTTGAAACCTGCTTTAGGCTTAAGAAAACCTGACATTCAACAGTACTGTCTATGAAATCTCAGAATAAGACAAAAGCCATCCTGTAGAACGACATGCATGAAAACTGAAAGGCCCTTCTATAAGAATACAATGAAACGTGTCTGAGAAAGAAAAAAAAACAATTTAATTTTGCCTATATAACTTAAAAGCTGAATAAATAAAATTCACTACAGTTTATCACCGATAATACTAAATGCTTTAGCTGTAATTTGGGTTAATCATCTTTTTTGACGATTTTAGAGTGAATTGTACTTTTTTTTTTTAAAGAGGCATCCTCAAAAATACTTCAAAATCAGGACAAACAGAATACAGTTCTTCTTCTTCTTTTCTTCACCTGCTGATTGTGCAGAAAGAAATCCTTCCCTGATAAATTCTTCTTCTGCCTTTTCTAGTGAGGAACATTGTCTCAGTTTTTTTTTTTTAGTAAAGGAGTAAAAGTGCATTTTTTATGTTGCAAATGCACCGTAAGAAAAGCAAAAGTCACGATATATAAAAATACAATAAAAGTATGAAACAAACAAACTGAGAGTTGGGTCTTCCATTCTAGCAGATAAGATGTTTCTCAACATACCAAACAAGACATGATCACCATCTAAGATTGAAGGGACATTCTGATTGTCAGCAGGGGCAAACCGGGGCAATAATGGGCTCTTTATGTTGCCGTGTGATCCAGCCTGTGCACGATTCCTCACCAGGATCTACATCACAATCCCAGAGTCCCTCCTGGTGCCTCGAACAGTGAGCCACAAACGTGTCTTCATAACTTGATCCCAGCCTCATTTAGATATTTTCCACAAGTCTTTAAACGCTCCAAGCCGAGTCCTTTACAAATCTGTTGTTATTTATTCAATCTGGGTATTTATGCAGCACCAATTCACAACCATGTCATCCCAAGGCACTTTACAGTCGTAGGGAAGCGGCTGTTCCAACGGTTGTATCTCCGAATTCTCCTGAGTGGTGCACGACTTTACACCAGTGAATAAAGTGAATGTGATTGACAGGTGATATATGATTGGCTGAATTTAGGTGTTCGGACTGATGTATAACTAACTGGCCTGCAGAAGATAACGAAAAAAAACAGATTTTAAGACAGGATTTTTTTTTAAATTGAAGTTTCTATATTTTCGGACAATATTGTCTGATAAAAGGCCAAAATGATTTGATATTTTGATATGATTTCCCCCCAAAAAGGTAACTCATCTCATTCCCTTAGACAAGTTCATTTATTTATTCTGTCTCCTGCTTGTGTGTTTTTTTCATGTTGGTTTCCAAAAACTCTTAAAATCATCTCCAGTATTTTTAAAATTTCCTGTAATGTAAGTACTTTCTGTATCTGGTTGCTAAGGGTCTGCCAGCATTCATAAATTAGTAGCATTTAAATACCTGTGTATGTCAAAATATTATCATGCAAAGCGGTTTTAGTTCTTCTAATAATTGATTTTAAAGTTTTTGAAACCTCACGGGTTCATCTTGATTTTGTTCACTTTCTCTCAGTGGATTTCTTCTTTTTTTTATATTTCTTTCTTCAGTCCCTGTTTTTACAAGCTTTCTCCCCTGCACTCTGTGTGACTACTTCCGCCCTCACATCCTCATGCCATGAAAGTAATAACTGGGAGTCCATTTGATGTCATCTGCACAAACAAAGCTATTCCACAATGCAGAAGAGGGAAAGTTCTTGACAAGCTAAAAGCCTTTAAAACCTGTGTTTTACAGCCTCTCTGAGTGAATCTGTGGGAGGGGGTTTGGGGGGTGTTTGGGGGACTGGGGCCCAACAGAGCTGTAGTAGCAGTCTGGCTTTATGGACACAAACTTCTTCATCTTGAAAGAAAATAAAACGAGGATTGAGGGTAAAATAGTTCAAGATATTCAGAGTATCTCTGTGAATATTTTGATGAAATAAAACCCTCGTTCCTCTGATCAACAGGTGGAACGTCTCCATTATCCAGCCATGCACACAGAAGACGGTTAAAAACAAAACATAAACCTCTTTCACCGTGTGAAGCGTTTCACTAATGCCGTTGCCGCTTTTCCTTATGCAGCTCTAACCGATATGTGGTGGAAGCTAAAGGTACAAGAACCGATAAAATGCACTTTTTTCGACACATCCTATCCGATATTTTAAGCTTTTGTGATTTTATGGCTTGTACTGTGAAAAACATATTACAGCAAAGTTCCTTTATAGGCACCTTCCAGTTCAAAATGCTGCACATAAAAAAGGAAAAACATGTATAACATAAAGGTAACATTAATAATTAAAGAGAATATAAATGGTTATAAAAGGTATTATTATGATACAATGATGAATAAAAAAACTAATGAAATTGGACTGAAGCTTTAGATACCA
>NW_015150725.1:379799-386949 GCF_000732505.1 Cyprinodon variegatus | reverse complement strand
CACCAATTTAGTGCTACTTGGTCCCAATGGAATTTCCCATTGGGAACCTGCTAGCACTAAGATGCTAACTGGCTTCATGTTTTTACTAACCTTTGTGTTTGTCTAGAAATGTGAGTTAAATTATGAATCTGGAGTTGATTCATTATCCTGGGCAACAGGAATGTTTTCATGGCACAGCTCGACTCTCAGCAGTTCGGATGGATGAAGGAATGAAGGGAAGAAAAGAAGCCAGATCAGCTAAAACTCTAATTTTCTACCACTCATTTGCATGTCCAGTTGATATAGGCAATGCATTTTAAATATATGACCACCAAAGGGTCTCCAGTTGGATTCTCATTGATTATTATGATTCTTTGCTAAAATAAAGGCCTGTTTTTGATGGTTTTAAGCAGGCTGGACTGTGTTTGAACATCTGATATTTCAGACTGACCAAATCCCAATTATTCAACAGTTAACATTCTTTACAGCAAAGAGGGAACCTTTTGCTAAACTGCAAAACAAGTATTTCTATGTTTTTTTCTAATCTCTTTAGATTCTGATCGATTCTTCTTGGAAGTCAAACATACTCGTATTTAGTCTCAAGAAAACAGAACATAGAAAAAACAAGATACAAAAACATAATAAAAACTTACTAGTAGAAGGTGCCTTCACCCCTTTTATCCCGGAGAGTTATCCGTACAACTGTGAAGATAAAACAGAAGTCGACGTTTATCCACATGTACACACCGTACAAAGATAACCGACAGCTTGTCTAAGTATGTGAAATCGGTGACATGCAATGTCAGTGAATTATTTCTTAATGTCCCAAATAATTGTTTTTAACAGCTGAGAAAATAGAGATAGAACCCCATCCAAAACAAACCAAAGAGGAAAGTCACATTTCAGCCACGCTGTAACTAAATCTCCCAAACCAAAGCCGGAAACCAAGATTTAATCATCTCTTGCTACTTCCAAACAGTACAGTAGGTATAAATTAAAACATTATATCAATACTAATGTTTAAAGCACAAATAGGATACCTTTTTGAAATACTACAGCAGCAGAAACATCACATTTCCCTCTAGACTACACTCCGACCATGTTTGATAAGGCATGGGAACTGGATGAATGTAAATGTATTTACTCTATCATCAACATGAAGCCTTCACACTCAATGACATCAGTTTGGCAAGATTTAATTTCCATCTTAGACGGTATAACAATGTACCACAATGAAATGATGGCTGTTAAATAATGCAGGAGCATTCTCATTGGGTTAAATATAGGTCACTAATTGTACAGGCATCCAACCTTGGGCATGAATAAGGCATAAACAAATGAGCTTGTATGTGTTAAATGTGGACATAGTTGGACTCTCTCTCTGTGTGATAAATGGCCATTGAATAATTCATGCACGTACTACAGGAGGGCAGCAACCTTTAGGTTTCCCATCTGGTGTAACACGATATATACGCCTTTGAGATTACATGAGGAAAAAAACGTACTCTGAGGAAAATGGTTTGTTTGAAAACAGTTCATAACTGGAACTGTTTCATAACAGGAAAAATGGCCATAAAGATTTATGTTTAAAGAGAGCATTCTGCTGCTTCCTGATGGTACTGTCCTTATCGCTGCATTGAACTCCCAAAGAATGCTCAGCGCCATTGGACAAACGGAATATCTCTAAACCGCCATTTTTATCTAAGGTTTTAAAGAAATTTTTACTGGCTAATGATAAATATGAGAAGAGTCAATCTGGCTTCAAACCGTCCCACAGCACTGAGACAGCACTGCTGAGAGTTTTAAATGATCTAATGGGGACTGGTGACTCAGGGAATCCTGCTATGCTAGCGCTCCTGGATCTAACAGCTGCCTTTGACACTGCGGACCAGGCGATCCTCTTAGCATGACTTTAGCCGTGGGAGGGGGGGCATTACAGGATCTGCTCTCTCATGGTTCCAGTCCGGAGCTTTTCTGTGCAGCCAGGAGAATTCACCTCATCTTCAGCCCCTCTCACTTCTGGGGTCCCCCAAGGCTCCATTCTCGGACCTATTCTTTTTCTTATGTATACGTTACCATTAAGGTCAGTTTTCAGGAACCATAATCTTTCTTTTCATTGTTATGCTGACGATGTCCAGATCTATTTGCCTTTAACATCAAAATCCAACCAGCACAGTCATTGTTGGACTGCCTGAACAATGTTAAATGTTGGATGACCTCAAACTTTCTGAACCTGAATGAAAGCAATACCAAAATAAATATATTTGGTTGTGGTTCAGCAGACTTTCCTGCTGGCTTTCTAGCCCCCCTTTCACCTAATATTCAGTCATCTGTAAAAAATCTTGGCATAATACTTGATGACAGGTTCAAATTTGATCGCGGTGGGTCGTAAAAAAACAGCTATTACCAGTTAAGAAATTTAACAAAAGTAAAAAGTACCTGCCACGCAGAGATCTGGTGATTGTTATACATGCTTTTATTAATACAAGGTTGGATTACTGTAATTTTTGATGTGTTGGCCTGGACCACTGACTATTGCACCGCCTGCGGTTGGTACAGAATACAGCTGCCCGTCTTACTAGCACATGTAAACGTGACCACATATGATCCGTCCTACCTTCGCTGCACCGGTTGCTTTTATAATAGATTTTAAAATATTATTGTTTTTTTAATGGCCTAGCCCCCCCAGTATCTGACTGAGCTCCTCCAAATTCCTGCCTCTGCCTTTATGGCAGCGGCAACGAGGCTCTGGAACAACCTGTCCTGGCACAATCGATCTACAGGATCTTTAGAGCTTTTTGAGGTTTGGCTTTTAATCAAGTCTAAGTGGACATCTGGCAAAAAAATTTATTTTTATTTAAATTTTAACTTATTTTATCCTATTTTATTTTCATTCTATTTTATTGCATTGTGTTTATGTATTTTATCTTTTAAGTTTTTAACTTATTTCCTGCAACTGTGATATCTGTACAGCACTTTGGTCAACCCTGGTTGTTTTAAATGTGCTTTATAGATAAAGTTTCAGTTTATTGAATTTCTCCACTGTGAGATCAATGAAGCTCGTCTAATCTAATCTAGTTGAGTAATAAATTATAATCCACTTCAAACCTTTAAACTGGAATATTTTCCTCTCTCTATGCATTCACAGTGAAACAGCAACCGCTTTGGATGTTTTCATCCCATTAAATGGTCGTTATCAGTCCCATAGCATGGCTTCAGATTGTGCCTCCTACCTCCCAGTATTCCCAGTAGGTTGTTATCACTGAATGATTCCTAATCCTAACACTAAAGTAATTGTTTTTTTACCCACAGAATTAATTCATGTATTTATGTGTAAACTGAACATAATTTTAAAAGTTCTTCATCTGTTGTACAGAATAAATGGATCAGCATGGCGCTGATATCGACCAACCCTTACAAAGAACATCTCCTAACCTGTAAACTGAGTTATTTTCTACACTAAATCAATGGGACTGAAACGTGTGGAATTCACTGAAATTAAAGCTTTAAAACTCATTTTTTCCAAGAAGGTAGACTGTAAATAAAGTAGATAAAAAGTATAAAACAGGTAAATAACAGTGAAACTTAATGTTTTAGACATAGCCGAAGCGGCTGTTATCACCCATAAGCTGCATATTATCAACCATAAGGAACCTACAAGAAGGTAGAGGAGGCGGAGCCTGAAGATATTCTATGGCTGTGATAACCGCTGATAACGGCCATTTAATGGTTGATCGACGGGTGGATACAGGAAGTGACCTCTATAACGTTGGGGCTTTAGGGGAGTGGTGGCCTCGTGGTTAGAGCAGTGCGCTTGTGCTCTGAGAACGACGAGGTACCGGGTTCGATCACCACAGCCTGCACTCTGGGTCCCTGAGCAAGACCCTGAACCCCACACTGCTCCCTGTGTGCCGCACAGTGGCAGCCCACTGCTCCCCAAGGGGAGGGGTTAAATGCAGAGGGTTCGTTTCTCCATTGTAGGATCAATAAAATTCTATTTCTATTTCTTAGTATGAAAATGTTATAGTAATCTTTCAAATATCCAGAAAGAACCAGGAAATATTTTCTTGTTTTGTTTTTTTCTTTAGAGAAATTAGTTTTGGCTGTAAGCTGTATCACTGATATATAAATTGATGCTCAGATCGTTGGGGGCTTATTTCTCTGTTTCAATTATTATATCAGTGATGCTGACTTTAGCCAATACCAGTTTATCTTAACTAGCAAACTAAAATAAAGTTGTTTTTTCTTTCTGGATAGTTAAAAGACTAAGATAATTGGTAATAAAATGAGTATTTTAATATAGATAGAAAACAGGTCATAATTAAGTAGATTTAAGTATACTGAAAAAGGCTGGGTAACAAATATCATGATCAATAACTGGATCATAAAGACTTTATGATATATTATATATATTATATTTAACAGAGTTCTTATCACAGCAACCTTGTTTTTAACAAAGCTAAATCTGTCCATTTCAAATTGAGATGTAGTGACATGGATCGATTTTTGCTTTGTTAAAATCACGTTTGCCGTCAGATTCAACTCTTGTGCATAATGTGTTCTTAAGTGAACCCCATGATGCAGTATTTTACATAAACTCTAAAACAGGGTAGCTCTTAGGAGAGAACAAAATATCTCTGCTGTTTTAGAGGCAGATTCTCGTTACTTTAAGAAAAAAGCAAAAACTATTTTCCCCTGGAGGTGAAAAGTTGGTGAGTGCTCTATGTGGGTGTGCTCTGACACACAAGCAGTTCACTATTACAGGCACACAGACAATTTTGTGATGTATAATTCATATTTTCTGTCTTGGAGGACAGTGCTAGCTATTTTGCTGCTCAGGCAGACATAACTGCTTATATAGAGGAACAGTAAAATAAATAAAAATTGACAAAAGTAATATCCATCCATCCATCCATCCATTTGCCGTCATGTTCATGGGGTAGCGAGGGGTGCTGGTGCCTTTATGCTGCTGTCAATGGGCGAGAGGTGGGGTCCACCCTGGAAAGGTACCCGGAGAGAACCCAGACATGATCCCCACCTACTGGGGGAAGAAACTGCCTTCTGTCCATGAATGCCTAGCAGCACACCTGACCTGGCTTTGAGAGGAGGAACCACCCTGAATGGCTGACCGAGGGCCGAACAGTCCTGATAATGAAAAACCCCCAGAAGGACAAAGTCCTAACCAACTATCGGCCGATAACGTGTCACCCCACAACACAGAAGCTCCTTTCAGGCATCATAGTGGTAAAGATAGGCAGCCACATGGTTAAAAACATGACGGAGGCATAGAAAGTCATTGGTAGAAACACCTGAGGAGCCAAACACCAACCACTGGTTGATAGAACAGTTGCCAGAGATTGTAAAACTAGACAACCAAACCTGTGCACAGCCTGGGTTGATCACAAGGAAGCCTAAGATTCAATGCAACTCTCAAGGATCAAGATCAGCAACACTCTGACAATCTGCATGGGGCTGTGGAAATACACACGAGGCCAACTTCAAGTCACTTGCAAAAATCTCCCTCAAATATGGAATGTAACAACAAGATGCTCTTCCCCCCCTGCTGTTCTGCATACGCCTGAACCCTCTCAGCCAAAACTGGCTGCAGATACTGACTCAGAAATGGGGGCCAGGATCAGCCTCCTCCTTTATTTCTCCTTTGGGTTTAATCCTTCAGGCAAATTCAGATTCCAGCAGCTCATATAGAGAACAGAGAGTTAAAGCATTAGAGATAAAAACACAACAGACAATATAAAAAGAGTTTATATAGTACAAAAAACATTTTTTTTAAAAGTAAAACAGTTGTAATGTCCTTGAATATGTTTCCCTCAGATATAAAAATATGTGCACAGTAGAGTTAAGGAAAGATTACACAGTAGTTGACTTGGATTATTGCACTGCAGAGATGGACTGACCTTAGAAATCAGTAAAAATGACTCAGGCTGAGTTATTGCACGGTGAGAGAGAAGAATATTGCACATGAGGACGATAGGTCATGTTTAGCTTCAGATGTCTAAGGAGGGGGGGCTGACCCTCGTCCCTCTTCCTATCCCCTCCTCCTCCCCCCCAGTGAGGAGTTGTGCAGCTTGATGGCTTGAGGAGCAAAGGAGTTCATCAGTCTGTTGCTCCTGCATTTGGGGAGCAGCAATCTCCCTCTGATCAGGCTCCTCTGAGTGGTGAAGACAGTCTGCAGAGGGCGGCTGGCATTGTCCATGATGTCCAGCAGTGTCCTTGTCTCTGCCACCGTCCCCAGAGGGTCCATCTTGTAGCCAATCACAGAGCCGGCTGGCCTCACCAGTTGGTCCAGTCTGGAGGCGTCCTTCTTGTCATAGTTATGGTTCCGTTTACTTTGGTTCTGGACTAATGAGGACTTTTTCTGTTCACTGGGTCACTATTCAGCCACCAGCAGTTATCCTACCAGCTCAGTCTGCCTCCAGCCACCATCTCCACCTGTTTCCACTGATTAGCACTCAGCTCACATGTTCTCCAGCCTACTTATACCTGCCTCTGCCTACTCATCTCTGCCAGAACGTCTCACTCTCTGCTGCTAAGGTTGTCTGTGTCTGCATGCTGCAGTTCAGACCCTGTGTGCCCTGCCAGCTGAACTCTCCTAGTTGACGTTGCCTTAGTCTCCGTGCTGCAGAGCAACCTGTTCCTCCGGGACTCTCAGCTGCTTGCTCACCTGTTCTGGTGGTTCTCTGATCCACACAGCCTATTGGTTCTGTCACCGCCTACATCTCCTGGTTCTCTGCTAATCTCCCTGCAAACCAGGATTCCTCTGCCAAGACTGTAACTGTTTGCCTGCTTCGTCTGCCATTGTTCACCACTTTGATAAACCCTCAGATCGTAACTCCATGTCTGGCTGATTACCTGCAGTAAAGTGTGAACTTCTTGGATGTGCCGCTCCAGCACACCACGCTGCAACAGAGGACCCTGGCAACCAAAGACTGATACTGGAGAGGCTAAGATATGAAAAAGAAATGAAAGAATGAGAGAAACCATCAAGGCAGGAAAGACCCTGCATGAAACGTCTTACTTCAATCACTGAAATCAGGTGTTTTCTGTAATGTTCAGTCAGACTTCTGCACCTGTTCACAGGTATGTTGGTTCACGGTTGCCTGTAAACGTTTTTTTGTTTTATTTTTTCAAACAAAATTTCAAAATTTATATA
>NW_015150725.1:377445-379352 GCF_000732505.1 Cyprinodon variegatus | reverse complement strand
GTAGTGTGTGACATGAGGCATGAAACATACTTGTCCCCATCAAATAAACGAATAAATAAATGACTCTGGAATGAAGCAATGAAATTCTTTCACTTTTAAGGAGAAGCTGTGATTTTTCCATATTATGTAAATCAGTAATACGTCAGATTTTTATCCCAGTATTTATCTTAACCCCCGAAATTCTGCTTATTTCCATACCTTAACTAGGACAAAATTAGTCGGAAACCAAACCTTAACCCTGTGAACATATTTCATTAGAGTATGTGTAAAATGTTTTAATTAAAAACATCATGTTTTAATGTCCTTCAACAGAGAAGGCAACATTTTCCCCTCGTTGGATCAGAGCTTCTAAGAACTGGTTTCCAACACTTTGCTCTTGAGGTCCGGAGGGACAAATCATCCGTGACCTTCTTTGTTCGAACCAAACTGAGGCCTTTAGTGACTTGCTGACTGCAACAGATTTTTCAAACATGCACCCTCAGCACTTTACTTTATTTAATAAGGTTTTTCGCTGCAACAAACATCCATAATCATTATGCTGATCTTAAAGTTAGCATTGTGCTTCAGATATTCATGGACTGTTTTATGCTGGCTCAGTCAAACCTTCCTTAGAAATAAACAGCTTGTAGCCGAAGCTTCTTATACTTGTTAGTGGTTGGATGGTTAGAAGGTTTCCAAATAGAGCCTAAAAGAGTTTAAAGGGAAAACAATGAATGCTGGGCTTTAATAGCACCTGTGTTTCAGGCACAGTAGCAGCTTAACAGATGCTGAGACAAAAAGTTTAGATTTTAAATAGAAGAAGACACAGATAAGTCATTTTCTTCATCGTTGTAAAGAGTTTAAACCAATAAATTTTTGTAAATATTTCACACCAACAAAAATTGGAAAAAAAAGAACTTAAAGACGTGTAATATTGCTTTTATTTCTCAGTTATCATGGGACGATGAGAAAGACATGGTGGACGTAACCGGGTGTAAATCTCAGTGATTTCCTGTTAAATGTACAGATAATGGAGAAAGATCCCAGTGATTAAATCCATCACTTCCATCCCCTCATTCCTACACAGCCAATCAACATATTCTCATTTTGAGTACGTATGAAATCGTAAGAAAAGTTATGCACACTATTTCGTACGTTTTGGATGTTTTTCCTCAAAAAACCACATCAGTGCGCATGCGCTGGCAGACAGAAAAAAAAGCAGATCCGCGGACGGACGTAAAACTGACGGACATAAAAAACAGCGCAATCATCACTTGTTCATGCCTCTAACTACGTTGCTTGCTGTTTTATATCTTAGGATCAGGGTTAGGGCTAATTGTAATTTATATTCTATATTCGTGAATGGTGCGTCAGATACGCATACGACGAAAAAAACGTCCAAAATGTACGAAATTACGGTGCATAACTTTTCGTACAATTTCATACGCACTCATAATGAGAATAGGTTGAGCCAATTGCTGTTGAGTATCAGGGTCACATGTAGCACAGCCTATCAGGTATATTAGTTGGGGAAGTATGAAAGATTAGGGCATGTTGGCAGAAGCAGAGCTGCAGGAGTTAACTACTTAGCAGAGATGAGATGGAAAAAAAACCTGTTTGTGTGAGATGCAAAGTACGGAATAGGTCGGGTGTTCATGGCGAGCTGAAGGTCCAGGCCTACAGCCCAGGAAAGATTGCACTTTGGGTGCATGAAGACTTTGGATCTCCTGCCAGGCTGGTAGGAGGCTCCTTGCAGCCGATGAACAATTTTGTTTCCTCTCTGCTCTGATTTTGTCAGTTTATGACCTGCTCTGCACCAAGCACTTTAAAAGGAACCTGCTTTGGACCTTTAATCAACCCCAGCTTGAGGTGAATGAACTGAAAGGATCTGGTTTCATTAATTGTGGAATTGATTCATTTTTTTTCCT
>NW_015150725.1:365503-377225 GCF_000732505.1 Cyprinodon variegatus | reverse complement strand
TTCTCTTTTGCACATCTTATATGGCCATTTGGAAGTTTCACTGATGTTGTAAATATGTATATATTTTTCCTCACTATAAATACAAGACACAACTGCAAACTTCTATTCTCTGTCTGCCGTTTCATGAGTCGTATCTTTCTTCTGAGAACTCGCATATTGAGCTTATTGGTTCTGATCCATTTGCATTGATTTAAAGTATAGTATACTGTTGTTTTTACAGATATGCTACATGGACATTATGTAATCAGAATATGGAGTAGAAAGAGGTTCATTTTTCTAGGTGGAGTAGACTCAAGGCTGTAGAAATAGATTAAGCAGCACAAAAAGCTCCAAATACCCTATCTGGTGCCAAACCATGTTTATGAACCTGTGACCCAGCCATCAGTGGATATTCTCTACTAAACATTTCTGGTTGCATCTTAGAGGTTATTCATCGCTGAAAGAAATGAAAACTCTTTACCAGCCTTACTTCACATGCTTCAAACCCATCTTACAATCTTTTAATCATATTTCTGTAAAAACAGTTTTACAAGCTGAGGTTGTAGTTATAGAAGCTGCTGTAAATATCAAGCATGTCTGTGTTTAATACCGTTTAAACTCAGCTTACAAAAGAGGTAGACTCAGTGTTGATGGTTGGGCTAACGTCAGCTGCCAGCATTATACTGAGACACTGAAAGGAACCCGAACACCCATAGTGTTAATGACTGAAACCGTATTATGTGAGGTCATGCAGACTAGATTAGGAGGCAAAGGGCAGCTGCTGTTAAACCATCGGGATTTCTTTCTAACGTACCTGACTTCTCAGTAATGGTTTTATTATAAGACTGGCAGGAATGTGAACATTACTGTTTTCAACCTTGTTATTATAATATGTGTATGTTAGGATACATGTGTGTATTATTATAACAGCATATCATCATCAAACATCATATGCTGTTTTAATTTGTTTTTTCCCTTTTTTTCCCCCTTCGTCATCATCAAGGAGAACCTTTATTTTATTTTTATTTGTCTGACCGTGTTGTAAGCTTTTATTTTATGTACCTTCATTTTTTGATTGTTTAAAAAAAACTTTAAATAAATAAATACTGTCTTAATCACCATTGGTTCTGTCAGGATTTGGTTATTGAGTGTCGACCCAAAAGCAGAGGCAGAGGTGAATCTGTTGTGGATTTAATAATGACTTAACAGAAATCTGAGGCTGGTTATCCAAAAATCCAAAAGGAAAACAAAGTCCAAACAAACATGAAACCAGAAGTCCAAATATCCAAAAATCAAAAACATGAAAACAAGTCTAATGTACCAGAAACTATGGGGACATCAGGGGAATCACAAACATAATGAGGAATGCACAGAGAGGAGGAGTTGGAGCGTGCAGACGGTGTTTGACGAGGACCCAGCAAAGGAGACTGAGACAAAGAGGGGGCTAATGAGGAAACTGGGAGCAGGTGTGCACAGAACAAGAGAGGGAAAGAGCTAGGAAAGAAGGAGAACACAAGAGGGCAGCAGAGAGCAGCAAATAAAAACCTGGAAATAACAACAAAATGATAATCAAATAACTAGGACTATAAAACATGGTGAAAAGAAAACTAAACACTAGAAATCAAGGAATAAAGTAAGACTGAATACTCAAAAGAAAAACATAACAGAAACAGAAACCTAACAGGTTCGCTGGCAAACCATTTTCTATATTTATATCAAACTCAGCAACATGGTTGAAAATAACACCAGTTAAACTTTTACTAACATAGACATGTTATATATATTTAGAAAGCTTAGATTGTCCACAATTTAACTGACAGGTTTCACCAAAGTACAATAAATAAAGACATAGCAGCATGGTAATTATAAAAATTTTTTAAATAAAGCTTCTACTTCCTATGTTTGAAGGAATCCTTTGATGAGAAAATGGATTGTAATATAAAATGAAATAAATACAGTATTCTTAATGTCTTCTTAATATTTCTTATACATGGATGCCCTGAAAATGAGAGTTTTGGTGGACAGATAAATTTGAATTACTTTGATTTTTACTTGGAGACACGTTTTAGTCCATGTGCTACAATCAGTGTCTGTCATACAGAGAAGGAACAAAAAAAACAACAACAAATAATTTCATTTTAAACCACTTAATAATCATTTTGCTTATAGATATTTCTAAATTACCAAGAGCCAAAAATTTTCATATCTATAAAAAAATTCTCTGGCATTTTTCCAGCAGTAAATGTTAATAGTGTAAAACCATTTAAATGTTAAACGTACCATTTACACAAGCTTTATAATGAAGGGGGGGGGGGGGTTAGAGTGTGGTGGCTGCAGATGGGTTGATGTGCATTCATTTGCTGAATGAATGAGGATCAAACAGAACTGGTGAGGTCTGGAATTAAAGAGCCAGAGCAGAGTGGCAGCACAACAGGAGGCCGTGGAGCGTGACTGGGGGGGGGGGACTGGGTCTCAGCCCCTCCAGCAGACAATGGCTCTCCTACATAATATACCTGCAGTGATGATCACAGGAGATGGAGCCTTTTTCACTGCTATACAAGGGAGAGACGGTCTATCACATGTTATTAGATTTATGGGAAATAATTAATGGCCAAGGTGTTAATGGCTTTCTTTAGCTTCTGTTTTTATTTCTAGGACTTTTCCACTGCGTTCCATGTCATGCTCAGGACTCGACGTGAGGGGCGATAAAAGGGGGTGATGGGACGACAAACCCTCTTTTTTTTTTTTCCAGTCAAACACACTGTAATGTCTAATCCTCTAAAGAGGGTAAGGAATAGATAAATGATAAAAATGATCATTTTTAATTTCAAAATCTGAAATAAAATCCCAAGAATTTCTAAAAAGCGAAGAAATAATAATTTAAGAGGCAGAGAATCTGAATCTGGGCAGATTGCATGAAGTGACCCCCAGAACAGAAACAGCAACAAAAAACACGTCACACAATCAGACAGAAACTGTCAATAAATCCACCTGAGCTGAAGGTTAATCAGCTGTTTGTTTGTTTAATTGGAATTTCAGCATCATAGTGTTTCTTTCAACATGCTGTTAAATATTTACACATAAACCATGCAGGTAAATAAAAAATGATAATATAAGTGCGATTCTAAAAAGCACATTGCTATAGTGAAACAAATGAGGGCCAATAGGTAACACACACTCATATCTTCTTTCTCACAGTTTGTTTGGTCACGTCTTGGCGATGTCCGTATGAAGCACATGATGCACTGACTGGCAATATTTCAGAGGGTTCAAGGGTCGAAGTACTCAGTGTTTTGTAAGGAAATAAAATAATCGTTTCAAAATATTAATTGTTGAAGTGAAAGTATATTAACTCTGTTCTAGAGAAAACATTCAAAGACTTTACCAGGTAAGTTTAAATAAATACTTCGGAGATACTGATGTTGGATCTCTAATTACTAACTCCTCTGCTGGTTGATGAATTATTTTCTTTTTAAGGTTTCTTGAAGGCAGTGAGTCTCTGTACATCCGCTTTGGTGACTTTATCTCACATAGAGTCGTGTGTGAGAATAATTCACCATGTATGACTCTGATCTACTCAGAAGTTTATGGATGTTCAAAGGTCCCATGGAGGTTCATGTTTGCAGTCATAAAGTTTACTCTGTTTGATTGTGGGATTAATTTTCTCCTTTTGGTACATTATTCCTCTTTTTGACTATTGAGCTGATGTAACAAGTAAATTCATAAAATCAATCAATCAATTAAGGCCGAAGGAACAGAAGGAAGGAAGGGAAGTTTGGAGTGAAGGAGCAGATGATGGACTGAAGTGTTTGGGATCTCAGTAGGTCGATTACACTCTAACCTGACAAACTCTGAATTTCCAATGTACCATTCCACCTCCGCTTCAGCCTCCAGCTGTGAATCTTCACCAAAGATCCCCAAAAAACGTGGCTGAAATAAGCCTCCTCTGTTGGGGGGCAAAGATTCCTTCTCAGGGAAACATGGATTTGAGTTGTTGTTCCTCCTGTACCAGAAGCAGTTAATGTAATGGATTTGGGTCTTTTAAAAGGTGCTTTCAGGACCCGTCCCATTAGACCAGGGGTCACCAACATGGTGCCCGCGGGCACCAAGGGGCCCTCAAGGACCACATGGAGTGCCCTTAGAGTCTTTTTTTAATTGGGTTATAGAACATATCATCATTTAATCATATATGGCATTTAAGCATTTATAGAGATTTCAAAATGNTGGCTGAAATAAGCCTCCTCTGTTGGGGGGCAAAGATTCCTTCTCAGGGAAACATGGATTTGAGTTGTTGTTCCTCCTGTACCAGAAGCAGTTAATGTAATGGATTTGGGTCTTTTAAAAGGTGCGTTCAGGACCCGTCCCATTAGACCAGGGGTCACCAACATGGTGCCGGCGGGCACCAAGGGGCCCTCAAGGACCACATGGGGTGCCCTTAGAGTCTTTTTTTAATTGGGTTATAGAACATATCATCATTTAATCATATATGGCATTTAAGCATTTATAGAGATTTCAAAATGAAAATGTCTAAAAGAAAGTTATAAATGTAAAGAAACGATAAAGATATGTTAATATGTATGAAGTTTAGGTGAACGTTGACCCTTGCCATTCATAGGTCAGTATTGGTAGCCCTTCCTGTGACTCGGTGCCCCTGAATTAACCCTCAGCTGTAGAAAGGTTGGTCACCGCTGCATTAGACGCTGATTAGCATAGAGCTCAGTGGTAGGAGACCCAAAAAACTGCTGCATGGAACATTTTATATGGCATAGAGCTTCTGTGGTCTTTATTTTAAAATGTGTTGATGCAAATGATTTAAAGTCATAAAAAACATTCTTACCTTAAGAGGAAATAAGGCTCAAATTGTGCTCTCTGGTACGTGAACTCTTGAGGACCCCTGCAGTTTATCCCTGAGAAGATGGATGTTTGGAATTATTATTTACCTGATCATGCACTAAAAATATGCTTAAATCAAACCATAAATATGGATTATTTATTTTCTAAAAATTTTTATTAAGGGTATTTTAACACATAATGAAGAGAAAAGATTTCTGGATTAACCAAAATAAGATTTAGAAGTCAAATTGTCAAAAGCATCTTTGGGGAATGTTGGTCTAAAGCAGAGGTCCCGGATTAGCGGACCGCGGTCCAGATCCGGACCCACTGATTTAAAACATTTATATATTACTGCATGTTATCAGATGACAGTGTCCAATTTCACTTGCTCCTCTTCTCCTGTTAATACGGTAAAGCCCTGGGGAGCGTCCGGCTCCAGGCTGCACGTGATCCAAATGAGCCAATGAGCTGTCAGTCTGGGTTGCTGCTGCTGCTACTTTTAGACACAGCAGGCAAACCTGTGGCAAGCCGGGCGATGGGAAAGAAGGAGAAGACCATGAGAAAAAGAGAGCAGAGAAAGTGTGGACTGCTGGAAGAACTGCGGTGAACTGGTGAAAGAAAAGTGAAATGGCGTGCTCAAAGATGACCCTGCACATTTAGAGGATGTTTGGCTCAACCTGCTGCTGTGAAGCAGGATTCTCCACCATGAACAGAATCAACAATAAATCTGGATCCAGGCTCAAAATGAGCTCCTTGATATGTGCTTGAGAATGGTTAAATGCAGAGAGTTCATCTCCCTATTGTAGGACAATAAAGGAATTAAGATTTTTAACGTTTTACATCATTAAACATTTTGTAAATACTTGCATGTATATCTATTTGAGGGATTGGAGCAGGTTTAAAACTGCCAGAAAGCTGTTAGGTGGAAGTATTTAACAGGATTTGCTGAAAGGCAAGAAAACTCTTTTTGATTTATTATTCCAGAATTGTCTGTTTGTTTGGTCTCCTGACCTTGCATGTAAACAAGCCCTCTCCATGATCCTGGCTCCTGGCAATGTGGATTTATCCTCCCTACAAACACAGAGCTCATCCATCTCTATGCAACAAAGCGTGGGTCAGACAAACACATTAGGTTTTACCGCCGTCACGTTTACGACCGTCAAAAGGAAGGAATGCATTCCTGGTTAGAAGAGATGAAGATTAGTGAAGGCAAAACATTGTTTCTACAAAATACCTCATTCTAATTGCAGATTGTTGACAGGTAAATCATTTAACTTAATGTGCATGTACAAATATTTAGCAGAAAGGCAGTTAAACGTGATATCTTTTTTACTAGTTTTTGAGCAGGACTGGAGCATGAAAGCTTTCTTTCTTTCTTTCTTTATGAATGTACATAAAATCAAAGCCATCTGGCTGGTAATATTCCTCACTAATAATGTGAGTATTAGCCAGTAAGCCCATCTGTCTCAAGTGTGTGATGAGTAAGGTCTGGTCCAGAGGAACCAAAGCCTTCAGCAAATCCATCCACTAATTCTCTGCCCAGCATGAATCCCATTCCCTCCAGCCTTCCGCCGGCCCATGGGAGGATACGGATCAGCATCTAATGAACTGCCTTCAATTACCCCTTTCTGCACTATTTGCCCTCTGCTGCTGACTGAAGAACACAATTAAGTGCCTTCACTTTTCCCTTTTCCTGCAAACATTCATCTGAGATGAAGGATTCTCAGAGGTTACGGAGGCCAGCGCCGTGACACTGAGGACCAGAACTTCATGCTGCTCAAACTTTGGAGATTGATAAAACTCTGCAATGAATCTGATGTCCAGAGATGACGTCTTTTTCTACGGTCAAAAAATATAAATTCTTATTTAAAAAAAGACATGGAAAAATGATGATAACTGGCAAGGATTGAATTGTAGATTTGACATTATAAAGGCATGAAGGGGATAAAAGCTTCTGTTGTTTCTCTCTGGAATATATAAACAACCCTGTATTACAGTAAACAAACAAACAAACATTGTCTTCAAAACTATGAATTAGTTATAATTTGCTGTATAAAAATGTTTTGCATATTACTCTCCATAATCTCATCACCTGTCTTTGCAAAGACTTTAACATTAATCAGTTCAGTTTTCATCTGACAGAAAAATCGACCAGATGATCATAATCTAAACTCCAGAGAAGATTCCCGATTCTCTGTCAAAAACATTCCCAACCATAAACCTGGAATAATGTCATCAGTCTAAAGAAATATCTGTATTGGACATTGTTTTTACATGGAATACTTCATTATAGGATTATATATCTCAGCAAAAGCAAAAATAAAGACTTCTTTATCATCACAAAACAAATTACAGCTCAAAGAGTTCAAATGAATTATAGGACAGAAGGACGGAGAAAAAACAGACCTACTTTTACAAGGTGATTATTTTAGCCAAAGGAAAAACTACAAAGATGCTTAAATAAATTTGACGTAAATAAGTAGATATTTATTCAGACTGACTCACAGTAGAGAAATGCTCAATGTCCCATTAATAAGAACATTTTTATATTTTCCTAATTTGCTTTTCTAAAAGAAGACAGTCTTGCAGATTCTTTCAAAGGGAAAATAGCTGCTGCAGAATTAGAATGCATGCAGACCTTGTTAAGCTGCTGCTGACTGAACAAACAAGTTGCCAACAAGAGTGTGACTATCTTTCCCACTTCTAAAGTCAGCAGCTTTAGTGGTTCAACAGGTCAGAAAACCTGGAGGAAACATAAAAACCTGTCTATTCAGAACTGGACTGGGTCTCATCAGCCCTGGGAAATAATTGGCAGTTCTGTGCAACAGATAAAGGTAGGTTTCCACTCTTGGTTTCAGGATGTGTTTTGTGTTAAAAATTCTGTCATCTACTATATGTACGTACATTGCTAAAACAAGTCTGTCATCATCGTTTTAACCCTGGATGTTTGGCTCAGATCATCAAATGCAAACATTAAACATTATCTTTGCATTTTAAATACATTCAAATAAGGAGTAGAGGAAACAGCTTACTGTTCTTTGGGATGACCAAGAAGTGCACATTTAGGGGCAACCCAAGAAAATACAGATAAGGTTCACCTTAAATGAACTTTAGTTATGTCCAATTCCTTCTACAAGAAGAATCGAGATATTTATATTGATAAAATGTTGAGCTTTGTTTAAAGAAGAGAAGAAATAGAATGGATGGAGGTGAAAACTGACACAGGAAGTGCAACATTTCACCCATTTTCTGTAAAATACATAGCTTGATGTGAAAAACTGTCATGATCTGCCCTGATAGCTGAGCTTGATCACTCACTTCATTCACCTGCCGTTCCCGCCCTGCTCTCTAATTATCATTCACCTGCCCCCTCTGCTTCATACACGGCTCAGCCCAGCTATCAGGGCCAGATCATTGTTTCATGTTTCGTTAGTTTTAGTTAGTCCAAGGTTTATGTCCCCGTTCCAGGGAGCAGATTATTTACGAGCCAGTGCCTTCAGGCGAGTTTATTCACTCGCTAGCGGTGAGAACGTTTCAGCGTTTCCTCAAGGATTCTGATTACCTGATTCTGTTCTTCCTCTCACCCACTGAGCCTGTCTGTTCCCATCTAAACTATTGCCTGAACCGTCTTTGGACTCCAGCTGGATTCTGCCCGTTTGCATCTGTGCGTTTATATCTGAGCTTGTTGCTCGATGCATGGAGCTCTGAAACTAGCTTCACGCTCTGTGGAGAAGGTAAGATTGCCTTAAAAGTATCCAATCACAGGCCGTTTACTGTCTAAGGTTGGTTCCACCCACAAAGTGAAAAAAGTTGAAAGCAGAGCACAGAAAGAGGTTCCAGAACAAATAATAGAGAATCTGTAGGCACCCAAAATGCCATGAGGGCAGCGAATGCAATGCCTGAAATCATGCTTGTGATAAACTAAGGGACCTCATGGTATTGAATCTGCTCCTATAAACTGCTCAAAATATGTGTGGAGAGAAGCTTACATGCATTTGTTTTAAATAAAACAGCTTGTATCCATATATTTATTAATCTTGTGCCCTTTGGCAGAATCGTGACTTCATGTTGCTGCAGGATGTGTGCACTATTTATAAAGTCCCTGCTTTGCAGTTTAGCTGGACGTCTGGACATGGCTATTTGTTTTACTGTTTGCAGTTACATCTACATGCAGGCAAAGCTATGTGTGGATGTGTCCACCCAGCATAAACAGTAATATATCTGGATTATTTTTTAGTTGTCAGCAGCAGAAGAGGAATCTTGACAGATCTGGTGAAAGGCTCTCAGTGTGAAGTAAGTGCTGCTGGTTTGCTTTTCTCACTTTGTCAAGTAAAAGCCAACAAAGGATGGAAATCTTTACAGATCTTTCTTACGCTAAGACTCTCCACCTGATAGGAATCGTTTCCTTCTGGGAAAAAGATTTACAGCCTTGCTGATAGCAGTTCAATGTATTGACATCATTCTATAAGATATATAGGCCACCATAGGGTCAGAGAGACAACATGAAATCCATGACATCCACCTTTGAAATCCCTGTACAGATATGTGAAATAACTGGAAGGAATTGGAAAAGGCTGAGATGAAGGTTTGCTTATGTCTTTCAATTTACTTTAGTCAACAGATCACAAAGCAACAACCTCAAACAGGATTCTTTTCAAGTACTCCATCCTCGCTTCACCTGCAGCACAAAGTGGTTTCCAGCAAATTTCCCAGCAGGGGTGTTGGTTGAGCCTCTTTGGCCTCTTCTTAGCACTGACCTCATCTTAATCCCTCAGGTATTGATGTAATGCTGATGGAGAGTCTCTTTGTAGAAGGTGTGATTCTGTGTTTGCTGATTTGTTTCCCCACAGGGTTCCTCAGCAGAGCTCATTTAGCAGCCTGATGCTTTGTAATTAAGAGTAGCAGTGGAAAGCTTTTCCAGTGCTCGGTAAAGGCATCCAGTATTCTATTGGAGAGTTAGCAAATGAGCCTATTAGTCTCCTGTGTGGGAAGGCTTATAATGGGGTAAAGGGTTCAGGGAATGCCAAATGTTACTGAATTTGAAGGACGGAGGTGATTCCATGTCCATTCTCCAGGCAATCATGGAATAGAAACACAGGAAAATGGCATCTTTTATTTTAAGTAATAAAATCTTTTAAGTTTGGGTAGATGGGCCTTCATTGGGTGTCAGATTGGTAGTTTAGGTCAAACTCCCTCCATTCCATGGTTTTCCTTCTTTACAGATGGAGTGTTGGTGGGGAGTGATGGCCTAGTGGTTCGATCCCCACAGCCTACACTCTGGGTCTGAGCAAGACCCTTAATCCCACACTGCTCCCCGGGCGCCGCACAATGGCAGCCCACTGCTCCCCAAAGGGAGGGGTTAAATGCAGAATCCATTAGGGGACAATAAAGGGATTTACAACCACTGAGAAGGACTGAGCTAAGTTTCAAACCAGCAACCTTCCTGACACTTCTCATTAGGCAGGTACTACTGAGACGCAAAATATGAATTAGTGCAACCAAAACCGGTTTCATTTTTTATTTTTCATTATTTGAAAGAAATGCATCTAAACTGCTGTTTACATGTTTATAAATAACTAATTTATTCTAAGAACAATCTAACCAGGGTTAAAGGGTCATAGAACGCAGAGTTTCCATTGTCATCGATGAATAACGATAGTTCAGGGGGTGAAATGGACGTTCAGAGAAGTTCAAACCCCTTCGACGCCTCCTTTCTCTGCAAATCTCACTATTCCGAACTTCCACCATAAAACGGGCGAAACCAAACTAAGCCTTATGTTGCCTTATTTGGTTCTGTCCTGTACTTTTGTCACGCCCTGAAATTCACATACATTCACATACAGACTGAAGAAATGTTCAGTCTTCCCAAGAATCCGAAGACTCGACAGGCATGGATTCAGATCAGATCCCTGCAAAGTTTGATGCTCAGCTGCTCATTTGCTGAAAGCATTTTCTAAGCGTCTTAGACAGTTTAAAGCAGGATTTACTAAACTTCTTTTACCGAAACGAGGGGCTGTTCTGATCATAAGGCCATCACAACAAGCTGGAAGTATTATTTTGTTGCTAGCTGTTGATAGCAAAGCACGGGGCCGCCGTTGTCGGGTCAGGTTTGGTCGCCCCCAGAGCTCACGGCTCGGTTCGAGCGCCCGGTGTGTTTCTACTACATGTTGCACTGTAGTCGATCAAAATTCTGGACGATTTTGAAATTCCCCTCGGACATTTTTAACTTTTTTTGGTATGAAAAGTAGGACATGTCCAGGAAAAAGAGGACGTCTGGTCACCCTACCATATCAATGATGCTTCAGTCAGTGAGTGCTTGTTGCTATGATGCGTCTTTGCTCAGCAGCTTCACTCCTTGTAAAACAACCAATCAGAGCACAGCTCATCTAAATATTCATGATCAAACCATAAAAGGAAGAAAACCTGTGGTTTCATTCTGCATTAGGGATCATAGAACAGCTAAGATGCCATTTTCAGCCCGACCAATGTTACACACCCTATTAGAGACCTGAAGGACCAGATACCCTATAGAATCATTCTATCACCCTATTAGAGACCTGGAGGACCAGATACCCTATAGAATCGTTCTATCACCCTATTAGAGACCTGAAGGACCAGATACCCTATAGAATCATTCTATCACCCTATTAGAGACCTGGAGGACCAGATACCCTATAGAATCATTCTATCACCCTATTAGAGACCTGAAGGACCAGATACCCTATAGAATCATTCTATCACCCTATTAGAGACCTGGAGGACCAGATACCCTATAGAATCATTCTATCACCCTATTAGAGACCTGAAGGACCAGATACCCTATAGAATCATTCTATCACCCTATTAGAGACCTGGAGGACCAGATACCCTATAGAATCATTCTATCACCCTATTAGAGAGCTGAAGGACC
>NW_015150725.1:352526-361029 GCF_000732505.1 Cyprinodon variegatus | reverse complement strand
TAAAAATAAGTAGTAAAGTAAAGTAAAAATATCAGAAAAATCTACTTGAGTACAGTAACGAAGTATTTGTACTTCGTTACTTCCCATCTCTGGTATATAAATATATCTTCAGAGAAGAATTAAAATACCAAACTATCGTTTTCTGTAAGACTGATAGGATGCTTTGATATTTCAAAATAAAAGTCTTAGCCAGAATTAAAAATACTTTAGACAGAAATGACCCTAATGAGAAAAAGTATCTCAATATCTTGAGGAGATACTATGAAACCAAAGTATTCATTGCTCTTGATTTTATTCCTGTTCTTTATTTGTTTAATGACTGGAATTAACTAAGTTCTAACATTTTCATCAAACAGTCTATTTACTATCTATTTATAGTGTAAAGATATGTTAACATTAAAAGAGAATTTGTGAAAAGCAACAGAAGTTGTGGCTGAAAAACATTAGGTTATAAAGTTCAAAATCAAATCTTAATAAATACGAAAAAAGAGGTATTACTTAAATTAGAAATGCTGCTTTTGTCTTGATACATTTTTATAAAAAATCTTTATTAATAACACACTATCGCTGCGTCTTTTGGCCCCTCTCAAACAATACAGATCAAAAATTTGCATATGAAAACCATCCACTGAGTTCCAGTAAAAACATCCGGTAATCACATATTTCTGTCAATTAACACCCAGTAATCTGCAGGCATAAACAGCCAGCCCTGCAGTGTTATTATTAAACAAAGAAGTGGAAAAAATGCGTTAAAACATTATAGGATATGTCCAACAAAGCTCACTGTCAGCTCATTGTTGTGACATGCATTGATTGAAGTGAAAAGCCTGTGCCATTATTCAAAGCCATCCAGCACTCAATTAACACTCTATTTGCATTATGCTGGAGCTCCACTACAGCCTTTTGATTAATGCGCATCCTTCTGCCTCACCTGTCAATCATGAATCATCCTCTCTAGCAAAGAACAACATCACACTCCACAGTGAAGAGCCAGGAAATAGTGGATGGACATTCGGCTTCAAAGTAAAACTTGCAAAAAGACACGATTATAAAAAGAGGATTATAAATGAAAAAAATTATGAAAAAAGGAGAATTTGTTTCCATGAGGCCCTAAAGATACATTGTTTTAGTTTTTTTTTACCCACTGATGTTTAAAGAAAGAAAAAAATCCAGCCTGAAAATAATATACAAATAAAGACAATGAATAGATGGGAAAATAGTCATGTAAATACCGCTAATTAACTTTGATTTTCTCATAAACAAAAAAATTAAATATAGCATCTTTAACTTAACAAAAATTTAAGACATACTGACTAATAACAGTAAAAAGTATGTTCTTTAATTAAATGTATTTACACTCTTATTTAATTGGTTAAATAGAATTATTTACAAAAGATTTTTGTCAAGAAATAAAAAATAAATAAAAATTCTATTTTTACATTTCAACTGCCCTATATTTATTATTATATTACAGAGGTCAAATATACAAATTACGGAGGGTTAAAGGGGACAAAAATAAATACATAAATAAAGGTATCACTAATTACATAAGTGCAAAATAAAACAAAATATATACAGTGTAAAATACTGAATTTAAAATAAAGAAATGCACCATTAAATGTTCCAGTAAATAATTTAATGTACCCTTTATTGATTTAACAAATAATTAAAGAATTAAGCTACCATTACGGTAAATTGTAAAATGTAAATGTACATGATAAATGTCCCATCAAATAATAAAATATACCTATTAATTAATCTTTTCTATGAGAGTAAAAACTCAAATGTCCAATTTTAACGAATGACTTGGTTTGTCTGCTGTTGTATCCAAGGAATTTAGTTTTATATTTATCTGTTTTAAGAAAATGTTGCAGAAATCTGAAGCCTGTTTCCTTCTGAAAATAGCCGGTTAATGCGGGTTTTTTAAAACATGGGTCGACCTGTTAACAAGCAGCATTTAGCTTCCTTCCCATTGGCAAAAAAAAATAAAAAGGTCTAACCCTTCATTGGCAGCTGCTACATGTCTGCTGACACCATCACACTGGGTTAGCATTGATGATGTCACCCGTGCAACAGAAATCAGGAGAGTAAACAATGGAGAGCAGCATGGAAGGAAGCCAGGGCGTAGTCAGTGTGCGTTATTGTTTCTCTCTATTATCTGTCTGAATCCCTCATCAGAGCTGCTCCATGTTTATTCAGTGGAAACAGAGTTGGTTCTGCTTGTTGGATCAGAAGCGACTGGTGCGGCGTGTTTACGTCCGTACAATGCGTTCAATGGTATCACGTAATTTAACGGGTCGAACCGGCTCTGGTGTTGCCATAGCATGCCGATCAGAGCTGAGGTGATTTTAACGCGGGCCAGTCAGTGAGCTGTTCGCACTGCCACTAAAAGCCCGACGCTCTCAGGTTTAAACTGGTTATTAGACCAGTAGGAAACAGGTAAACGTTTTCTCTACTGGTAAAGATTTGTCTGGCCTGTAAAGTTGTATAGAAGTTTTGCACACTTCACTTGAAAGTTATAGGAGTGCAGTGTTTTTATGTTTTTCCTATTGTTGAGTGAGCATGGCATTCTCAGGGACATTAGGAGAAATACGTTTTTTTTAATTCATATTTAGTGTTTGGAGATTCATTCTCCTTTTGAGTATTTTGCTGTTTGCTTTCATACGGACCTTTTTCTAGCAGCTAGATGTGGCCACGCAGGCAGCTTAAGAACCTTTTTTTAATTTTTTTTTAAGGCAACTTAAATCCTCTAAGATCGTTGAGGGTTAAATGTTGCCAAAATTAAAATAATATGTTAAAATCTTATCATATGCACCAAATGTGACACACAAGGGTGTGTTTTTAGCCATTCTAAGAGAGAATACATTTAGGAATTTCTGATTAAATTTAAACTTTTTTGTGTTTAAGTTTTCTGTAAATGGTAAACATTGTTTATTTGTGTTTATGCTGAAGACAAGAAACAAAAAAAAAACTGGTATGTGATATTAATTTAAGCAAACATTTAAAGAGTTGAGCAAAATATCCCCCAGATAATATCGAGTTGTTTTGAAAGTGAATCATAAAGTTTTAATTAAGACCTGTATAAACCGATACATAAAACGGTTTTGAGGATTAGGGTTAACCCTGAAACAAAACACTTTTTGAATACCTGCTAAAAATATTACTTTCAGCATCAAGGAAAACCATCACAAAACTATGGTATAGACAAGACCCCCCCGCGGTGGAGCAGTGGTTGAGCATTGTGGAAGAGATTTTTCTAATGTGGTCACTGTTGTCCAACATTGTATATTAAGTTGAATGTATTGTTGCCTCTCCACTGTATGTGTTCAGAAATGTTCAATAAAAAAAAAAAACTTTCAGAAACACTGGTTCCAGTTGATTGAAGTTTAAAGCAGAGACTGCGATGGAAGCTGAATGTTAAAACCTGATATAGAAGCAGTAATAAAGGAGCAGGTCTGAAGGCATATCAGGTATGATCTTTGGTCTAAGAAATGATAAGTAACTGCTGTATTTTATGCTGAGGAAGTATTCATCAGGGTCTGACATCGCTGCTCCTCCAACACCTGATCGCATTCTTAACACAAAAGAAAAAAAAGAGCTGCTAGTTAAATGCAGAATTAATGAGTTGCAGTGATTTAAAAGCTTAGAAAACACCAGATCAATATCAAATTAAGTTGCACCCATTCTTCATCGGCAGCAGCAGCAAAGTGGACAAAGCATCGGAATATTCTGGTAAACTTAATCAGGCTGCAGGTTTTCAGATCATCCTCACTTGACAGACACATAGAATTTGGGCTTTTCTATTCAAATAGTAAAATGTGATATCCTCAGAGGTTTTAAACAGCATTTACTCCTGGATGGAAGGTTTGTTTATACATAACAATGGAGGCGCAAAAAGCAGATATCCAACTGATGTGACGCATTATGGGCTGCAGGATTGGGGCTGATTACATGTCTCTGGCTGCCAGCGCAGCAACAACCGCCTTAGTGACAGAATGATCTAGCTAAAAACTAAAGTCATTAATGAAGGCTTTTCTTCTAGGCTTATTTTTACCACTCTGGATATACCGGCGCAGCACCACAGCTCCTACTTTAATGCTGACGATCAACAACAGAAACACATTCAGTTCACAGCCCTTGCGTTAGGGATAGGGTTGCTTTCCTTACAGCTACCTCCGAAAGGGCAAAGACACCAGTTTTTCTTTTTTTTTTTTATTTATTGAATGTCATGAACAATTTCTGCTTTTATGACTGCTCCACAACAAAGAAATCCATATTGATTTAACACTAGCTCCCCCGGCTTAACCTGTCCTGCTTCTTAATCTTTGCTTGTCCCAGAGTGCATTGCTGAGAATTTCATCCGAGATGTGCGAGGAGAGAAAAAGGGCCGACTTTCTTTCTAGCCCACTGCTGAAGAGAGGATCTGCGTGACAACAAATTAATGAAAATGTCAGTTGACTTATACTTCCATCTCTTGCCTTCATGAATGGCTCACTGAACGTATTAACGTAGCAGCCAATATGCCTCCACTCTTCTCCCCTCGCTGCCTTCCTTCACATCTCCTGCAGTGACCTCTGCCCATTGCTTGCTCTCTCCTCTCCTGGTCTCTGCATTCATGCCACCCCTCGCTATGTGAACCCTACATGGTAGTTTGATTAAAAGCAGAGCGAAGCTGTGAGCCGTTTTGAATGATCTCTTACTTTATCTTGGCATAACAGAGTCATGGCCCTGTGAAGGCAGAGACTGCAGGTTAATGGGAGCCCTGACAGCTAAAGCTATTCCATCAGCAGTGGTAGTCACTGAAAAGGTCAGCCACTGGTCTGCACCTCCATATTAACACCAATCTCAAACTTGGGAGCGGGGAAATAGGCGACCTACTTTTACTTTAAACTGTAAAAAACTGAAATGATACACGTGCTGCTGAAGATCCTCAGTCATCCAGGTCACAGTCAGTCCAAAAAAGTTAAACAACAATCCACTGGACTTGGTTTCCAAGTTTGACGATGTTTCGCTTCCCATCCAGGAAGATTTTTCAGTTCAAAAATGAATTTCATTCAATTCAGTTTGAACTTGGAAAACAAGTCCAGTGGATTGTTTTTGTTGAACTTTTTTTGGGATGGAGTGATAAACCTGAACTGATTTGAATTCAAAAGGGTTAAAAAAAAAAAAACTAGAATAGAAACTGTGAGAAGTTTAAGTATATTAACATCCTAAACTATTTCTGATCAAGGAGATACAAGGAGAAAAGTTAAATTATAAATCTGTTCCATTGTTTTAAAGCTGCTGTTTGCTCATGGGCAAAGATTTTTTTATTTGCATTTAAGACACAAGTAGGAGTCCACGGTAAACACTGAAGAGCAGTTTAAAGCTGCTGAAGCTGTAAAGTTGATGGATGCTAATCAAGATGCCAGCAGATGTTCAAAGGCACAAAAATGGAGATATTTGCTGATCCATCGATGCAAAACATTTTTTCAGGCTCCAAAAGAACCAAGAAAACGTTTTCAGTATGAACAGCCCAATGAGCGACAATAGGGTGAAAAGACGAAATGTCTAGCTCTAGTTCAAAAGTGAAAGGCTGTAATTTGAAAAAAAGGTTAAAAATCCAGTTTCCTACATCTTTTCACCGTCTATTATTGGACTAAGTTGTGATCAAATCAAACCGACCAAACAGCCCCATTTTCAACAGCTATGAGACTATGACAGACCGACCAGTTTTATGCTAAAAATAAACAACTGAATGACGTCTGTGTGTATGAGACTGGGCCTCTTTGATAGCTGGAAAATTTTATTACATTAGACTTTGTAGAAGCAGCTTTATTGTCCTATATCAGATCAGAATCAGAATATATCCTACAACATGGCCCTATACTTACTTAGCAACAAAATTTAAAGGTAAGTTTTGAGTCTTAGTAACACCATGGTCTCCAAGGCTGCTTCGTACGCAATTAGATGATTAATGAGGAGGTTTGGCAAAACAGAGAACATCTGTGTAAACATTCTTTGAGGGTCGGAGTGACTTTGACGCAGACCAGCCCACGTGAATTCCAGTAAGCTTTCGACATGATATCCCTGTGCATGTGCAGTTACGTAATGCGATGTGGAAACTATAAATGCCAGTTCAGATGGACTGAAGGTGGGGGGAATTATAACGTGACGATGCATTGCTGAATGTATGACGTTTTTAAGACAGCTGTATGAATTCGGTTTTGTAAATAAATGTTCCCCCCTCCGGATGATGGAATGGTGTGAATCGTGGCCTTCTTTCTGTCATAAGGGAATTCTACCAATGAGCTTCCATAACTTAATCTCTGATTTTTGGTCAGATGGTGAGAAAATCCCATCATTAGAGAGAGAAACAGAGAAAGAGAGAGAGGCATTTTTTTAAAAAGTCCAGTCATATTCAGAGTTCAAATGATTCCATCTTGTTCAATAAATGATCAGTGTTTTTAATTCAGAGTAATTTTCATGTGAATGTGCTTTACTGGAGGCATCCATGTTTGTCAAAGAACACTACTGCCACCTACTGGTTAGTGACATCACGGTGCGGTATCGGCTGTTGATCAAGTCCCAGTGCTGTATCTGGTGTTTGTCACAACGCGCTATTATCCAAGTCATCTTGAAAACATTCTTCTTCCAAATGTTGGCTACATATTACGGGTTTTTTCTCTGGCCAGAAGTTCGATGGCAAATCCTCCCTCTTCAAGTTGGCGATCCAACGACCAACCCGTCCGTGGAGGATCAGGAATCAGAAAGGTGGAATAACTCTTTTTTTCACTTTTCCCCGATGTATTCCAGCATCCAGCTGCCATGCACGTGGGCATTGTCAGTTTCACTATAGCTCTGGTGAATTTCAATGGTGAAGTCCTCTGGAAATCTTCAATAATTGTTGTTGATTGCAGATGTGTCTAGTAGTTCCCATTGATTTAGCTTGGAAAGCGGGGAGAATGGCGCTAGGCTTACCGCACCGTGACGTCACTGCTGGAAGATGGCAGGAGGGAGGGGCTACTATATTTGGGCAAAAATGGCCACTCCCAGACTCAGTGATCATGATGACAATATTTTTTTTTTTTTTTCCTGATTAACACTAAATTCATTAAATCAACATGAACGTATAAGTTATAATGATCCATTGATTATTCCTTGCAGTCTGGACGTTTCCTTTAAAGGAAAGTTTCTATAATTGGTATAAATACCATCTAGATTTCCTATGAATGTTTAAATAAGAAGCAGAAATGGGGGATCAGGAGTCAACAAGTCATCTCCATGTCATGTACTTGTTGTACCGACCCAATGAAGCAGGTGAGTCTAATCTGCAGAGTAAATTAATCTGTGCAGATTAGACTCGCCTGGTTAATTGGCTATTGAAGTATTAGCTAATGTTTCAAACAGGAATTACAATATTTTGGCTTGAATTGTTTTAAAACATAAAACCTCATGTTTCTATCCTTCTAATGCTCTGTTGATTTTATTTTTTAACGGTGGATGTTTTTAGCTGAAACCTCTACAATCACTGAGGGTTGTGGTCCAACTTGGCCCTGAAGATACGTATCTTGCAAACAACATAGATGTGTCATCATTTAGACGGCCCTTTTAATGTGTCTGGCTTAAACAACCGTGTTTGTTTGTGTCATCATTTGCTGTGGACGTAAAGATTATAATGGCCTCTTAGGTGCTTCATGTAAATACGGGGGATTAGCAGGTATTATGTGCTGTTTGCTTTCATATCACCTGATGGTGAGATGACATCCTCCAAGGCTGGAAGTCAAATCAAAGCAGATGGCCTCCAAAGCCTCTTCTAGACACTCTGACTGCAGGATGCTCCATCTGCAATGTTCTCTCAAAGGGTTTTGATTTAAGACACAGCTTAAAAAAACCTCCAAAAACAAACAAGACAAATAAATCACGGTTGTATTTATAGATTTAAAATGGATCAATATTCTGTTTTGATTATTTTGTCATTTTTTATTGCGTTAAACTCCAAATAATGGTACTTGGTCTTGTAGTTTCCAGTGAAACACCTTGAGTAGCTCTGCTGTGAGAATGTTGAACAGTTTGAGGCTGAAGAGGCATAAAGGCCTGGAGATCAGCAGTGGGGTCATGTTTATAGTTTACAGGTGAATTTAGATTAATTTTATGGTAGGAGATATTTTTCATTTATAAAAATTTTCCTCAAAAATCTATCTTCCAAAAAATGCACTTTCACTTCCTAAGAGAAAAATACCATTGAAATAATCTAAATAATCTAAATGAGCACCAAGAGTTCATGGCTGTCCATCATCCACCAGCAGCGGTTTCTATATTAAAATGTATAAATCTTAACTAACTGGTTGCTTGGACTAATTTCTTTACCTCTACGGTTCTACTTTAGCAGTGATTTGATAATCAAGGTGTTGCTCTTTAGCTTTAGATAAAAGTAGACTCACAGTTTCATCTCCAAGATGGGAGTGTTTGCATAGACCAGCGGTAACCAATGAAAAATCAGCGGGGTCCAAATAAAGAAAAT
>NW_015150725.1:349456-350333 GCF_000732505.1 Cyprinodon variegatus | reverse complement strand
AAAACAACAAAAAAAACACAAAACACAAAAAGCAAAGCTGCTGCCTGCTGTTACAGAGCTAAAACGCTACCTCACCTTTAGGTTTATAAATCCCCTGAACACAGACATCCATGTTCTTCTTCAGTAGAACGTATAAAAACATGTATGAATATCTTCCCACTAAATCAATATATTGACACGTACAGAAATAGCTCTGAGAAATGTTCTGCTCCTGTTCCTTAGTAACCATGAGGTCAAAGAGTTATGAATCATGTCTTTAAATTAGTTAGGAATCATGAAATTCATTTTGTTTACTGCTTACACAGTATTACTAGCATAAAAAAATAAAAAATAAAACAGGAAGGCTGCAGGAACAAACATTTTCATGCTAAGGATCACATAAAGATAAACTGGGATTGGCTCTTCTTTTCCTCAAATTATCACATATGATTCTAACTTGTGAAATAATTAATATTAGATATGATTCTCACCTGCTGCTACCAAATAGAGAGATAATAAATAACAGAGTGGGATAATTGGTACTGATACAGAATATTTGAATCTACTCGATGTTAATGCTAAAGATTTACATCAATCAGACAATATTAAAGTTCATTCATGCCTCCACTGCTGACATTAACCAGATAGTAAAGATCTGAACGGAAGTTGTAAAAATATTAGTGGTGGGACGTTATCGGCATTAACAAGCTGCAATAACGCCAGACTCTTATTGCGCAATAAAGAAAATATTGCAGTTAATCTATTCTAAAAACTTGGGTTAGGAGCTGGATCTATAATAATTATCTATAATAATGATGACTTTCACATTGACATTATCTGTGATCCAGTAACTCAGACTAAAACCAAGGTTTACCTGCAATGCTTTGTTTATGCATCA
>NW_015150725.1:346460-348130 GCF_000732505.1 Cyprinodon variegatus | reverse complement strand
TAAGCTATGATGTAGGCCTATAGTTCTGCTCGAGAAAGGCTTTGTCGAGCAGTTTGTTTTTAATTTTGGAAACGGCTTGAGAAACCTGCTCAAAGATTTACTTTTACTTATTATTAATGCGGCACACCTATCATCTTTATCTTATTCTTACATCTTATTTGTACTTGAAACCTTATTTTTCTCTCTTCTGTAAATGATTGCACAGCAAGAATAAAAATGAGCTGCATGGGATTAATAAAGTAATTCTGATTCTGATTCAGGAAGCCCTTTGGCAAAATTCAAATTAGCCATTTTAATCTAGATTAATTCCAAGACTACAATGAGTTTAATCTAGATTAAAAATTGGATTTTTATAGGGTTAGCCAAAAAGTGCATTGAAATGAATATAAATGAATGAGCAGCATCATGTGGTTTAAATGGGATCATTCAGATTATGGTGAAATCAGCTGTGAAAGTTAAACATTTTAAGCTTTCCCATTTTAAAAGACAAAGTTTAGTAAATTATGATTCTGGGATTCCTTTCACTGCTTCCAATGTCACCGTTCGTCTCTCTTAAGTTGATCCTGATTAAACAACAGAAAAGGCCTGAATTATCTCCCAGCCTGGAGGCCATCAGCTGGAGCTACAGTATCACTGATTCCTGACAGAAGTCTGGAGCATCTGTGAAATGCCACCTTTCTATCGTTCAACACCTGTACCTGTAAAGACTCCGGATTTACAAACAGATGACTTTACTTAGCTTACATATGTCTGTGTGATGTCTCTTTTTTTTTCTCCCAGGAACCAGAACATTTAATCGGAGCGTAAAGAAGCCGCAGAGACAGTCTCATGATTCCATTAATTGCTTTCAGCTCTCAGATCTGCATCGCTCTCCTTCACTGGAAATTTCTCATTTAGCACCATTCCATTTATTTATTTATTTTACTTTCACTGCCCTCGGTTCCCATTTGCTGAAGAGCAGTAAGCCATTCTGCTCAGCGCAGCCACTAAATTGCAAACATTAATCATTTCAGAGTCATTATCAGCATTTTAAAGGTGAAAATCCAAACAAATTGTTTTTCATTTGGCCTGAGCTTAATAGGATTGTTTCTCGTAATTTACAGCCTTAAAGCATTTAACACAAACATTTAACCGTAAATTTGCAGCCCTGCTCATTATCCCTAATTGTGGCGAATTAAATGGTAGATGAAGACCATATATCAGATATTCTAATTATTTTAGATCATTTATATTTTTCTGATGACCTTATATGAGTAGATAGTTAGAAATGATGATACATGTTTGATTGGAAGCTAATTCTCCCTTATTTTCTTGATTTTTCTAAACAAGGCCATTCAATGAAAATCTCTCCTCTCCACTATTACTGATTACAATAACTTACTTTACTTTATAATTAGTTATGACAGATGAACAATTTCCTATCGGGTCAATAGATTATTAATGTCTGGTGGAAACATCTTCTGTGAATCTGTGGCATTCAGTCACTGATGCAAAAAAACTATAACCTTTCTGAATGCCTTAAAATACACTGTTATCATATCATAAGTGATAATTCTATTCAGTGTATTTCTATAGCTCCAGTTCACATCATGTCATCTCAGGTCACTTTCCAGTTCACCAGATCATCCAGTCAGATTGATTCAAAGTTTTCTATCTAAGGAAAACCAGCT
>NW_015150725.1:340097-343259 GCF_000732505.1 Cyprinodon variegatus | reverse complement strand
TGACATGATCAGGACCTGCTGATTGATTACTATTCAGTCTCTTTTGTTGCCCCTTTACTGGCTTCTAGAGACAGACAGGTGGAAGGTGGAGGGAGAAGCACCATCTTCTGTATGGGCAGACAACAAGCTCATAGGCACACTATACCAGCTGTATACCCTTCATTTGGTACTCAAGGGTTTGTGGGAGTTTGCACAACCAGTCCACACGTGTTTTGTGGATCTGGAGAAGGTATTCAACTGTGTCCCTCATGGTGCCATGTGGGGTTTGCTCTGGGAGTATGGGGGCTGGGGCCCTCTGTTAAGGGCTGACTGTTCTCTGTATGACCAAAGCTGGAGCTTGGTTTGCATCGCAGTCAGTCAGACCTGTTCCCGGTGCATATTGGACTCAGCCAGGGCTGCCCTTTGTCATTGGTTCTGTTCATTACATTTAGGGACAAAATTTCTAGGCTCAGCTAGGGAGCAGAGTTTCCTTTGCCGGGTGGATGGGCACATCCTTCCAGACCGGGTGAGGAGCTCAGTTACTTGGGAGGAGCTCTGAGTAGAGCAGCTGGAGGAGGCCTGTGTGAATCAGGAAGCATCTATGCTTAGACTACTGCATCCGGAATCCGGCCCCGGATAAGTGGAAGAAAATGGAATGATGGATGAACTCATAGAAGCAGGAGAGATGATGGCAGAGGAGGGCAGGATGACCATGTGACTGTGTGCTGGAGAGAAGGGTGCTAAGCTTGAGATGAACCTGTTGAAGAACCTGTGATAACAACATAAAAGTTTTAACAACATCTGGAAGTCTTTGTCATCCGTCGCATAACACTGGAGAAATTTCTAACTGGATGGATGGATCAATGGATTGATAGATTGATTATGAAAACTAATGACTGTTTCTCAACAATTTGGATGCCTGTTGCTTTAAATTTTGAGCAGTGCAAACATGCATCTATGTTTTTATGATGTTTTACTTTATGTATTAAGGAATCCCTCAAATTAAAACTGGCAGAAGGGTTCAGGCTGTAGTCATGCAACCAATTGTAGAGAGAAAAAACCTGAAAATGACCTCTTTAAAAGGAACTTGGCTGAAAATAATTCCATGTAAATTCCATGCGGTGACACCTGACAAGTAAAGATGCATTACAGAAGACAAAAATAGTGACAACACTTTGACTGGTTAGTCATATTAATCTGTCTTCTCTGATGCAAGTTTCCAGCAAAGCCTCTGCAGCACAAAATGACTAGAATTAAGATGCAAGCTAAAAAAAGCTGCTCTGACAGAAAAAAAAAGCTGCCACATTGCGTATTCTTCACATTTCAGAGAAATGTCACAGCTAATGGAGACAGACCAGCAGTGGAAGGAAAATTAAAGGCAGCAATTGAGAGGTACTTGAATGCCCAACATGCTACGCTGCGTCCCTGGGGGCTTTTAGACTCACACAGAGCCAGCAGACAGATGACTTTGAAGGTAAGCGTGGATCCATCTACTTCTAGTAGTGCTAAATCACTGTGTCCTGTCACTTTGACGACACCACATGGTTGGCCCATAATGTGTCCCATATGGTTACTCTTTATTATAGGGATGCACGCTCTGCTTTAAACACGGCTGGCTTCCATCATCTTTACACCAAGCATATGCTTAGATTGATTTGCTTGGCAAATATATAAAAAGTTCAATACCCCGGTACTGCTACATACTTTCCTAATTGGAATATAGAGTAAATAATCTAGAGACAACAGGCAAGCAAATAAGATTTGCATTTCTTTATTTTAAAACAGAATCATGCCCCAATCAGTGGAGTTTGGTGACCTTGAATCCAATCTCCAATGATTATAACTAATGAAAGGTTATTAATTATGTAATTATTATCATTAAAAAACCATTTTTAACTTTACCTTGGGGGGGTGAGCAGTTATTCAGTTAAGACTGAGTCATTTTTACTACCAGTAAATGTTAAAAAAATTTAGTTATAATTCAAATTGGTGTTACTATTCCTCAATCATCAACCATAAATGGAAAGATGTCTGTATTGCGGATGTTAATTTTAAAGTCGGTATTCAGTAAATCGTAGATTTGACCAGTTTTCTACAGGGAAACATACGGCAGCCACATAACGTGGACATTTCTCAGGGACTCTCTCGAACCTTCCCCGCCCCTCAGGGACAAACACAAAGTCCTGCATAGAGACAGAAGCAGGAAACATCAGGGCAGAACAGTGCAGTAAAAACCTGTTTGGGTCTCACCCACACCTCAGCAGCTGAAGGAGTGATAAGCAGACCCTGATTACTGCTTGGCCAAGGTGGTCTGTACCACTTGTCTGTTAACTCTCAGCAGAAGACTCCATCGTCTTCTTTTATGTAGTTCGACTAAAGTTTAACTTCCTCTGTATTCTACAGCAAAAGGTAAAGAGAAAAACACGGAGGTGAAAGCAGCTTTGTGCAGGACGAGGCAGGCTCTGGTGAGGTGAGGTAACAATGCTGTGTGAGTGTCGCCTTGCAAGGGTAGAAAAAGGGAGGAGCTTCTTCTTCATCCAGCAACATAGGGTCACGGTTGGGGAAACGTTTGTGCTTCAGGGTTCAACCAGCCGGCCTGAGGTCTCTCTGCTTACAGCTAAGGTTGTTCAAGGAGGATGAACAAGGTGACAGTTTTGCTTTATTGCTAAGTAATCATAATCTTGACGATTATGTAATGAGGCGCACCTCTGTTAAATCTTTCCTTAAAAAGTGTTCATAACTTTTCAAGTAATCCGGCTCAAATGAGCATGCAGGTGGAGCCGTGGTTAGCACGCAAGACCCATGTATGGCGGCCTTACTCCTTATCGCAGCCGACACGGGTTCGAGTCTGGCCTGTTGTCCTTTGCCGCATGTCTCCCCCCTCCCTCATTCCCGCTTTCCTGCCAGCCTACCATCAGAAAAAACAAACTACTAGCCGTAAAAACGTAAAAAAAAAAAAAAAGGAATCTGGCTAAAAAAACTGCAAAAACTACCTTAAACACCAATTATCCTGTGATGGTAGTAAAGTAAACGGTAATGATCAATCATTGCACTGTAAGTACACGATAAAACCACTTGTTCTAATTATCGCCACCCACTGGACTGAAGGTGTAGTGCGGGTGTTACGTCCACCAAGGACACAACATATTTGAGGACACGAGACAAGATGAGGGTTCAAAAAAA
>NW_015150725.1:336241-337845 GCF_000732505.1 Cyprinodon variegatus | reverse complement strand
GAGAAACACCTCGTGTTTAAACGTGATTGTTTACAGTGAGTCTCAGAAAACAGTTCAAATAAAAAGAGCGGGGCCACAGAAGAACCAAAAAAGGAAGTGATGTAATATACCAACAGCCTCAGACCAATGACCAAGAGGAAGGACATTTCCAATAAAATGACTATTTTTGCAAAGCTCTGCCTCTCTGCTCGGTGGCTGGTAAGGAAAGCTAAAAAGATTTAAATGCAAATGAATTTGTGGGTCTTTAATGTGACATTTCTCACAGAAAATGATGCATCTAAGTGAAAATGAAGCAGCACTGCTGCTACATGATATGAGTCAGTTTCCCAGCTCTCAAAGGACCACATATCTTCTCTGCATGTTTCTCCTCTAACACCCCAGTCTATCTAAATATGAAAACATAATCATGTGCGCACATTTCAGTCGTGCTACATCAGAGCCTTAAAGGTGACAGCTGAGTCCAGTCAATGAGAATACAGCAAAGCTTCACCAGTAAACTACCCATACTGCTCATTAGTTGAAGGCAAAATGTCCCGCTCCCTCCCACTGATTACATCTACTGAGTTAATGAGCCACACAGCCGACACCGATCCCCCCACCCCCACCGCAAACTGGATTTCAGTCTCCCCAGCTCTTCACCTTCCTCTCTTCATGCCTCATAGAAATAATCTTCAGTTTGAAGTGGCAGTGATCCCATCTTCTAATAATCTCAGACATTTTTTATTTTTTTCCCTCCTTTCTCCACAAACACTGCAGTTATTCATCAAATCAGTGGGAGGACAGTTAACCAATTATCAGGAAGCGGTGTTCCAGCGCCGTACCTCCAGTGTGCTTTGCTGATTGATGCAGTCTGCTAATTGAATACACTCACAACAGCTGGTGTCAGAGAAAAGCTGCGCCGCCGTCAGGAGAAAATCAGGACGCCGCGTTTAGACTTCACCTGTTCTAGCGGTTCAACAGACATTCTCACAACAAGCATGAAAACGTAGGGTGACTATATTTTCATTTGGGAAAACCAGGACACCTTGGAGCGGAGGGGGGGTGGCGGCAGAGGGGATCTCTGTTCCCATGCATAGAGATGTCTGTGGCGTGCACTCTCTTAACATAGACGTACTCCTACAATAACATGATATTTACAGTTGATTTATTAAAAATGCTTTTCAGTAAAAGTCAACAGCAATAATTCCAATAACAAACGACCATTTTAATCAAAATGTATTTATTAAAAATGCTTAACAATTCCTGTAATGAATGAATAGCACAATGACTCATCCAAACATCCCTCACTTAACAATAAAAGTTAACAATAACTCTCAGCTCCCAATAACAGATGATACTCAGCCTCAGCAATGAACGAAATAATGTCTGTTCTGTAGGTTATTGGAAAAAATTAATTAACAAATGAGCTAATTAACATAAATACCTCTTGTGTAGCAAAAATTATTCAAAATGTACCAAAAACGAACAAACATATCAATAGACTATCTTTACTTTCGGAGTCCAGGTGGCTTTTCAGATCCCTTGCACCTCCAGTGGACACCGAGACATATGTGCCTGCTTTGCACACTGTGCACAAGGCAGACCGTTTGTCTCGCCTTGGTCTG
>NW_015150725.1:332060-333965 GCF_000732505.1 Cyprinodon variegatus | reverse complement strand
TTCCACTGCAGCTTTTTTTCCCCTCAATTTAAGGAAAATCTCTAATTGTTGCTTGTTGTCTGAGTCTTTCTGGGTTAAATTGTTCATCGATCCAGCAGTGCAGTGAAAAACTTTACTACAAGTTTTTTGTTTTAATATGTAAACTTCCTTTACTTTAAGGCTTTACTTTTTTAAGCCTCTGAAAATTACAATCAGCAGGTTAGGGTTAGTTTAATAGGGTTTAATAGATGATTGATTTAGAATTGATAAAAGCTGTTCAACGAAATTCAGAAGCTGATTTACAGGTAATAAGAAAACTCCTTTGGTTCAATTAATGCTCATAAATAATGTGCATTCACTTTATTAACTTAGCATTCGATAAAATAACAAAAAATATATCTATATATCGAGAGAGAGAGAATACTTTATTAAAGCTATTTGTTACATTCTGAGACTAAGCCACAATACACCTTAAATATTTATAGTTTTATTTTGAATATTTATTTTATAAGCACAGATTAAAAGAAAACAAAATACTATATTTTATAAATTAGATAATTCTTTTTATCTTATTTGCTCATAGAAAGAATTGATCAATGTTTTCTGAGTGCGTCTGTTTTACTTGTGTTTTATTTAACAGCTGGTACATCGATATTTTCCATCCACCTTTAGAAATATATGATGATGAGGTCTGTGTGTTGGACCCAAAACTTCCTTTCTTGAATCTAAACTCCAGATAACTCCATTCATTACCCTGAACAGATAACCCGGGCGGAGAAAAATGCCGAGTCAGCGCTCGACACACTCTCTGCGACAGAGCAAATCAGTCTCTGTTACATTCGGTCGTCTCTAATGCAAACCAATGAGTCTGTGGCGCACTTTAGTGCAAAGCTTCAAACCTGCTGTTGTGGCTGTAATATTTTCAGCAGCAGTTTGCTGCATATTTTTAGACTCTTTTGATGCAGGAAGATGGTGATCACATTCTTTCCAACAACTATTTTAACCATAAACCTCTTATAAAACATCTTATGATAAATCAGACTAAGAATGAGTTAATTCAGTTAGAAACCTGCAAAGGTTTAATTTATGATTTCAATTAGATTAGTCAATTTCGGAACATTGTGGTAGAAAGTTGACCATAAGCTAAATGCACAATAATTTAAAAACACAAAAATATAATAAATAACTGAAAAGGGCCTACATTTCACATAAAACGCCATAAAATCCTTCCTAAAGATTGCAGATATTGATGCCTATTCTGATAACCACATATGAGTGGATTAATTGATCATAAGTGATGTCACTCTGCTGCAACGGCTACTTCAGTGACCAAATCTCCTGCAAACCCAAACCTGTGAGATGAAATGGAAGGAGGGGTTATCATCCAGAAGATTCCCCCAATAAATCTGCTGCAGCTGAGCAATGCTGTCAAGTCACAGTGAACCAATATCCCTTAGCAGTGTTTTCAGCAGCTTGCTGAAAAATTATAGCAGCGCTGGCTGTGACAGCTCAGCCTCACATCAAAATGGGAAACAGCAAACCTTTGAAGCATTTCATAGAAGGCTGGAAAAATGGGAAACTTCCAAAGATGTGCTTTAAGTGTTTCCACTGATGGATTCCAGGTGTTGGAGGAAAATGAGAAACGAGTGGAAGTGAACAAACACCAACAACAATCTGCAAACACAAGGAGTCAGAAGCTAATAATGATAAAGTGCAGAGAGAACTCATGTGCATCTTTAACACGCAAGAAAAATGTGTTTAGCTGCTGATTTTTTTACTCTAATAATTTATCTATACATTAATGTAAGGCCTTGCTATCCAGAACACATGCAGAAATATCCACTTTTCATATCCTCCATAATCTGCCTGTCCCCTCAATACTAGGGATGCCAGTATTGGGATTTTGGCCGATATCCGATATGCCGA
>NW_015150725.1:325565-330829 GCF_000732505.1 Cyprinodon variegatus | reverse complement strand
CTAATTTTCCCTCTTCATTATAATGATGATATGTCAGGATTAAGTTGAGGTTTTGGGGACCCAAATGCAGTGGTGAGTTTTGTAGATTTAATGGAGAACTCACACGCAACTGAGGCAGGAATCCAAAAATCAAACATAAGGATAGAAAAAAAAAAAACGGAAAACATGCATGAGGAGCCAGAAAAAGATGAGGAACCAGCACTGGGGAACTGCACAGGGAGAGACTGAACAAAGACAGGACTAATGAGCTGATTGGGAGCAGGTGTGAACAAAGGAGTCTAGAAGGGAGCGAGGGAAAAGGAGACCAACACAAGAGGGCAGCAGAGGGCAACCAAGAAATACTTAAGAACTCAAATACATCCAGAAAACCCCATAAAATAGGAATTAAACAAAAAGAAATAGAAAACAAAAAAAACATGGATCAAACTGAAACCTCAAAAGAAAATTCAGAATGAAAACTGTGACAAATTAGGCATAATGAACTTTTCTTAATCTAAATATGGATCCTATTCTGACAATTGACATGTAGGATCTGATCTCTTACTAAGGCTATTATAATTAACTAAAACAAATGAGCAGAAAACATTAGTTTTCTGCTCATTTGTTTTAGTTTGGCTCCCAAAATGAGTTTCAGGGAAACTCACTTTGGGGGCCAGAGACGAGGAAGCAACAAACAACAAGGAACCAGCTCTGAGTGACTGCAGAGATGGAGTATATAAGGGGAACGGAACAAAGGATGGACTAATGGGCTGAATATGGAGCAGCTGTGAATGGAACCAACTAGAAGGAAGCCAAGGGGAAAGGAAACAAGCACCAGGGGGCAGCAGAGAGTAACTAAAGACTGCTTGAAAATAATGGAAAATAAACCAAAGATCAAACAAGAAATAAAATAAGAAATAAATACTAAAGTAAACTAGCAAAAAAACAAAACAAACAAATGAGTTGAATATAAATATAATTGAACATTTGAAGTTAAAACTAAATAAAAATAAACACTATTTAAACCTTGTCTTTTAATATGGTATAAAATTAATTGTAAAAACTCATTTAAGCATTTTTGGTTTTCCTTATAATATTAACATACAGTCAGGAAAACATTACATTAAAATTTGATCTGAGCAGGTAAGTAAGACAAAAACACGACTTTTGAAAACTTATTAAAAAATCTGTTTTATGCAGAGAACAGGATTTATTTCCTCTGTGATGGAACATAGAAATACTGATGTGGTTTTGTTCTACATTAAAATTTCAAATAGGATAATCTAGATTAAACTGAACAGTCCTGCATGAGCAGCTCTGATATTCACAGCATTAAAGTTGGAAATAGCTTTAAAATGGAAATTGAAAAACAATCAACATGTCGATTTAAAATCTATTAAAGGGGGAATAGCTGGAGAATGTCTGCATCTCAGAATGTGATACATCATCTGCTGCGTTTCCCAGCCTCCTCTTCTCCTCCATGTTGCTAGCAATGTTTTTCTATAAACAAAATGTGCTGCAACTGGAGAGATTATGTTTCCAGTCTGGATTTTCCTTCAATTGTCTTATGCTATGTCATTATTAAAATGTAAAGGAGTAAAAGTAAGGTTTAAAAGTAAAGTTATTAATATTTCAAAGTTTGCTCAGAAGAGTTTCCTGCAGGTTAGAAATTTTTTTTTAAATAGATTATTTTGCCAGAAGTGGGCTTAAGTGACGTCATATTTCTAATCCATAGGGGTTCAATATGACGTCGGTCCATCCTCTACAGTTAGAACAGCTTCTCCTCTTCTGGGGAGGCTGTCCCCGACGTTTAGAGGCATGTTAATTGGAGAAGGGTCAGAAACTCACCTGAGGTCACACACTGATGTTGGACAAGAAGGCCTGCTCTCAGTCTCCGCTCTAATTGATCCCAGAGGTGTTCTACCAGGTCGAGGTCAGGACTCTGTGCAGGCCAGTCCAGTTCATCCATACCATCCAGGTCTTTTTGTGCTTTGGTACATCGTCATGTTGAAAGAGGAAGGGATCAGCTCAAGCTGATCCCACATATTTGGGAGTGTATAATTTTCCAAAATGTCTTCGTATGCTAAAGCATTAAGTGTCATGGTCTTGGCGCTGATAGTTTGCATGATCATTTACTCTTTTCACCTGTTTAATTTGCCCGGCTGCTAATTACGTCCATTTTTTCCACCTGTTTCCTGCTGCTATTTAAGCTGCCTGTTTGCCTGCCATCAGTGCCAGATGATTTGAGCTGTTTGGTGAGAGTAACTCTAGCGTTCTGAATATTGCTCTGATTTTCTGATTCTGACCTATTTCTACCTTTCAGATTCCCGAGTTTTGTCTTTGCCCCTGTCTGCTCTGTTAGTCTTGTTTGTTCTGGACTGATCCCTGGATCCTGATAGCTCCCCGAACTTGGACTGTTCTTCTGACCTCAGCTTGGATTCTCCTCTGGTACCTCCTCGGCTCTCTGATCTTCTGGTCTATAACCCTGGTTCTGGATTCTGGCTCTGGATATTCCCTCAGCATATTGACAGACAACATTTTATTTTTTATCTTACATGCAAATTTTTTTTTAAATAATTACTGCTCTAAATGTATTGCTCTCTCAGCTAAAGATCTGTTTTGGTCTCTATACTTTAATTAAATAAATCAATTCAAGCTAAAATGTAAGAGGCTATACTGAGCTGGATCCTCGTCTAATGTCTGTCTGCTTTCCTCGTCTCTCCCTGGCTCCTACAGTTTGGTTTTCCCCTGATGTCTCCTTGGTTCTGGTTCGTTTGTTATTTCTGTTGGATTTTTTGATTCCTGCCTCAGTTCCTGTGAACCTCATTAAACCCACCCAAATTCACCTCTGCCTACTTGCCTCTGCATTTGGGTCCTCGATCCAACATCAAATCCTGACATCACACCCTCATAGGATGGGCCGAGTTAGAAATGATAAACACAGACATGTAGAGGGTTGTTTTTTGAGTTTAAATTGTGCCTTCATCAGTAGTGGATTAGATATACAGTTAAGTTCACAAGTGGGCCAATTCGATTCAGTTTGGTTCAGGTAGATATTAAATGATACAGAAAATAACAACATCCAATCAGCACATCACCCGACTGGTTTAAATCTCTAGATTCTTCCATCTCTAACTTTCTTTGGAAAGATAAACCCCTTCGTTTCAGCTTAAAGACACGACAGAAAACTAAAGACTAAAGAGGGACTAGATCTGCCTAACTTCCAAAACTACTACTTAGCAAATAGATTACAATTCATCTAAAATGGATCAAACATAATCCCTTAGATGAGCCCTGGATAGAACAGGAAATATGTAGTAGTATCATAATTTCACATTTTTGTGCCCTATTGTGCCCCTGTATAGTATTGGGTCAGCTGACGCCCTCATCTGGATTCTACAATAATTATGCAGCTTTAAAATACTCTGAAAAAGTATTTGTATCTCTAATTAGCAACAAGCAAGGTAACCCTGCATGGGTGAAATCTGGAGCTGTGCACTATTCTCCTCATTAGTTTGTTACAGATCGTTTTGTGCCTTTGCATCATTTGCTTAATGTTCATCGCAGGATAAACGGGATGCAATCTGAATGGCAGCTGCAGAGGATCTGATGGGCTCCTGTTTTTTAATATCAAGCTGAAGTTGCGTTCCTTGAACCACAGATCCTCGCTATACTGTCAGGGAAATAAATGTCCAAATTGAAAAGCCCTTTTTGTTTTTCATAACCTCAGTAGACCTTAGACAGACCTGCCAGAAAATTGTCTAATGCTTCTAATATTGCAGCAAAGTCTTGTTCTAGTATAAAAGGGGCCTTGACTCCTGCAGTGGGTTTTGAATCAGCAAGGAAATGGCTTAGCAGGTTATCTGACAGTCAGCTACCTTCAATCCATTTAAGAAGAAAATAAGAGAGAAAAAAATAAAGTGGCCGTGTTATAATTTCATGGCCTGTTGAGGTGTTGAGAGTGTATCCATGTTTGAAGCCATTTACTGTGTAGCTTTCTCTCCCTCATGTGTGTGAATTAGTGATCTCAATCCGACCAGTGGGTCCAACCTTCACCAAACTTAGTTCCTCTTATTTCTTTCTTCGTGTTGGATCTGAATCAACACTTGCAAAACCTTACAGGTTCTCTGAGGTCAGAGCTTTCATGCAAACAAACCACTTATCAAAGCCTTTTAACTCTCTCCACTGCTTTAATTAGCAGGCAGCAATGCAGAAAACAAGCTTTCCAATGCTGCTTATTCGTTCAGCATCACTTTTCAGCTTCGGCCAACTATACTAATTAATGTTAGAATGTAATGTTAACACAGTGATTGCTCTTTGTGCTCAGTGGAAATAAAGGTCTCGACTGATGATTGCATTAAAAAGAAGGACCACTCTGAAAAGGTCTGCAGAGATTGAGAGGTGACTGTAGAACGAATACAGCAGCTAATGTAACCTTGATTGTAGAAACCAAAAGGCTACATTTTTTAAAGTAATTTTGCGTTTTAGATCAGCAGCGGCGATTACTCCTTTGGGCTTAAGGAGAGTTTATTTGTAATAGCAATACGATTCAAAGTGCCGCACATGAGAGAAAAGGAAAGTACATTGAAGTGGCGAAGAGCAGCGATGGAAGGACCCCCAGCGGATAGAAGGACCCCCAGCGGGTGGAAGGACCCCCAGCCGGTGGAAGGACCCCCAGCGGGTGGAAGGACCCCCAGTGGGTGGAAGGACCCCCAGGGAGCCATTTCACAATCATTATGATGTCGTCCTTTAGGTTCATGCAGGGCAAAAATTTATTTTTTAATTATACAAACTTAAATTTCTTACATGAATGTCAATTTAACATTTATTTATGTATTTATATATAAAATACATGATTAAATATTAGATATATCAAGAAATTATGAATTGCACATAATAAACATGATTAAATTGCCACATTAGAAATGAAACATAAACTTTAAATACTAAATTAAATATTTATATATTTTTTTATTAGTATTTATGTTAATAAATAAAGCATAAAATAGTTAGAAGTATATTTAGAGGGTCTCCAGCCTGTTATTTTTTGTCTCACAGCCCGACATGTTTGGGGATCCCAAACAAAGAGCAACAAAAATATTTAAAGGGAATAAAAAGGACACATTAAAATATGTGGATTATATAAAACAAAACGATTGGTAAAGAAAAATAAATGATTAAAAAAATGGAATAAAATTTGGACTCCAAACTTAACTAATAATGTCATAATAAAGTCAAAGGCCACTCTAGAAAAATGCATTTTGTTCTATTTTCAGTGCTCTTAC
>NW_015150725.1:322158-324249 GCF_000732505.1 Cyprinodon variegatus | reverse complement strand
ATGAAGCTTGATGGTAATGTAGGATAAAATGAAATAGATGAAGATATTAATATAGAAATAGTTATCAGAGAAGTGGGGGGGATAATTCTTAATGTCTGACTTGATTGTTCACCATCATCTGTCAGGTGAGAAATAAATCATCCATTCATAACAAAATGTCCGCGTCACTGACTGACATCCACTCCTGAACTAAACCTTGTAATAAAAAGAAAAAATTAGAAGGATTTTATTTTTTCCTATTTGCTCAATAAGACATTTTTCTAAACCCAGATTTAAATCACAAAAATTACCAACGAGAGAACAAACAAATAAGGGATTAAAAATAAAAGACTAAAAGGGGCTAAAATGGACTCGGATCTTGCTGATCAGTTGAAAACTGCGTCTTTATTTGTTGCGAGTGTTTTTAGACCGATAGAAATGCTGCTGTATGTGAAGATGAAGGCTTGATAAGGGCAATCTGGAGCTGACATTTATAAACTCCCATTATCATAGATCTACAAAGGTATAAAGCTGGAGTTCACGGGGACATGGATGCAGGATAGTGAAAAATATGGATGGGATTTTCCTGGAGGGAAACATTTCTGAGACTGAGGTTTAGTGGAAAGATCACCGACTGAAGGTCCCCAAGTCAAGACAGATGTAAGCAGCAACATGGCGCTACAGCTGCAGGGATCATTGTTCCTGCATAAGCTGAAGCTCTGCGGCTCCAGGGAAAGTTCGCTGCATTTTTAAAGCCCCTTTCTGCTTCATTCATAGCAGAAAACATCATAAAACAGAGAGCAGCATCGTCCAGGTTATGCTTCTCTATCAGAGAATAACATTTTTTTCTACTGGCAATGTCCCATATTTGGAGCTCTCTTTTAAAGTTCAAACTCTCATATTTGAAGGGAGGGAGGAGATCTAGTCAGTCTTTCTCATTCTAAGTGGACTCTAGTTAATGGTTTTTAGGTCAAAGATCTGCTGCCATCTTAGCAACTTTTTTTAGACCCATCCAGCAACCTGTTTTCAATATATTGACTTATTCAACTGACTTTTTTCTGGTTGTTAGAGACTTTGGCAACATTGGAAGCCCTGATCTCTCTGAGTGAACCTCCTTCAGCGAGCAGTGAGTGGTGCTGTGAGCCATAGGCGTAACTTTCTGAAGGACACCTTTGGCCTGGTGGAGACAGTCTCCATCTATAATTTGGACTCTTGTTCCCCTTTCAGGCACGGCTGTCTGTGTTCAGAGCGTTTTCAGTCAAAGATTTTTATTTTTTCTATCTCCCGCTGTAACATTACACCATATTCTATCACTAGATCTGTCCGGAGCCCTGTAGGTCAGACTGCTAACTCTAACGACCCTGGATGTGTTATCATAAAAATATGATTGGCGGTGGCTAATCACTGCGCATGTTGTAGTGATCAGAGGAGAGACAACACACCACAGCAGAACATTTAATCTGGCAGCTAGATACTGGTTTAAATGCACTACTTTGAGCTAAGAGTCACGAGACACATTTAATACAAAAAAAAGAGAGATTCCAACAAAAATCCTTTAAACATGAACAGTTTTAGAAAAAACAACAGCAACAGTGTTGATGCTACGCAGGTTAGTATAAGGCATTAAGTTTGACACAACATAGTTTTTAAATGTTTTTTTTTTCTATTTACTAGTTAAAAAAGCAATTCCACTCAGCTCCTCAGAGGACAATGAATCAGGTAAAAACTAACTCATGTTTATGGTTTTCTTATTTAACAGACATTTATCAGACTGCAGCAGTTCTAGAGCATTTCTCTAGCATCATCATGTGTTTATCAGCGGAGCGCAGAGACGGAAGCAGGGAAAGCTTCAGATTTAAAGATAAAGATTTACTGGGATATGAAACATGCAATTCACCCTCAGAAATAAATTACAAGAAAAAACATGCAATCTTTTGTTAATCGGCAAGATTTAGAAATAGCAACTCAAATTTGAAATATAAGAGATCTACAAGATTGAAAACACAAACAATACAGTAAGAATCCGTAAATCGATAATTTAAAATAAAACCTTCAATACTCAGACTTTGTCTGTCAAAGATATGCATGAGAAAAACCTCTAAATCAGATGTT
>NW_015150725.1:315895-319912 GCF_000732505.1 Cyprinodon variegatus | reverse complement strand
ACCTGAGATGACATGATGTGAATTGGAGCTATAGAAATAAACTGAATTAAAAATGTATTGAATTCTCCATCCATCATGCAAACACTAACAGTAACCGTGTGTCTGAGGTGTTTTGGTCACATTATTCCACTGGAAAACAGAACTTTGCTTTGGCTCAGCTGGGTTTCTACGGTAGATATGTCTCAATCCGTCACTTTAATTTAGTCTATTGTTTTTTTTTAAATGACTTTAATTTGACCTTCCTTAAGTGGAAAATAAATGTTCAAAATGAAGAAAGCATCAATATGGAATCTGATGAATTTTTATTTCTTCATTCATGAAACAGACAATATTGTTCTTATTAGTTTTCCCCAAGTTTTGTGTGAGTCCTTAAAAAAAAGCCGATTCCAATGATGAATTTAGTTGAGTAACACCGGGGGTCCATCTGCTCATGTCCCTGTAATCCAATCTGCTCCAACAGAGAGGTAGACGTTGATGTGTTCTGGTCATTAACTCCCTCCTCCATGTCGCACTCTGTAGTTCAGATTCATCTAATACCTGAAATACTGCAATAGAGAAGGAGTCCCCTGCCCCAACATACCTGGCTGTATTAAACACATCCACAATCAGATCATCTGTAGCTTAGATTATCCAAAGGAAAGAGTCTCTCCTAATCTTTGAAAGTTTAACGTCTGTCTGTTGAGAACTTTAGAGGGAGGCAGAGTTTAGGAACCACAGAGTTAATTAAATGCATAAGCAGTGTTGATATGGCTAATTGGTGACATGAGAAGCAGAAATATTTTCTATGACTTCTAATCAGTTGGTGCTTGTTGTAGAATAATATAACCCTGTTTCAGGGTCGGTTCCTTGGGCCTCAAATTAGACCATTTATGAGTTATTAGTTGTAGTTTTAAAAGATAAATCTAAATCTTTTCTGTTTGTACGTTCAATTCAATTCAGTTTATTTCTAAAGGGCCATTTCTCAACACATGTCATCTCACAACACTTTAAAGTTCAGCAGGTTGAGCTTCCCTGTCTGCTCTTCTTAGACCGGGTTTATAATCACTGTTTTTGTCCTCAGACAACAAGCCGCCGTCTGAATATCTGCTGTCATGTCACTTAATTGTGCACATCCTCTTTTTCTGGAGTAGTCTGTGTGAGCAGCAAGGCAAACATTCACAGCATGTTGGCTCCAGGTAAAAACAGCAGAAGAAGAGAGCATTGCCGTAAAAACTGGGGCAAAATAAGCACAGCGCAGACGTCATTAGAATAAACAAATTCTACAGAATGCCATGAAAAATGTCACTGAGCCCCTGAAACATCTCCAAAGACCGCAGATGAGTAATGGAAGTGTCTGTTCCTTGTCTCCAGATTTCACATTGTTATTCTTGTTTTATAGCCCAGAAAGAGGCTCAGCATCCAAAGTCTAATTGGCTGTTTTTTTTTTTACGTGAAAGCACAACTTGTGTGGCATCTTTTAAAAAGCAAAATAAAAAAGAACTGGTAGCTCTTAGCTGAGAGATACTCCTGTATTTATTAGCAAACAACAGCAGTGGAGAAGAGAAACAGGCGCGACACATTGGAGAACATCTAAGCTGTATTTCTTGGTCAAGCTGTGAAGATGAATGTGAGACCAGATCAAACTGTTTTCAAACTGGTTTCCTTTTAAATAAAACCAAACCAAACAGAAACTCGTTCCAGTTACTGAGCTACAGTCTTCTTATTGTTGCTTAATATTCATCATCATCATTGGATCGATAATATCTATTAAAGTTTTAATATCATACCTGGTCAATGTAAAAACAGACCCACAGTGTTTTCTGGATCCCAGTGGGTCATTTCCTGCTAATTCTTAGCAGCACTATGGTTTTTATGAACATGCCCTGAAAAAATTTTAGTCTAAATCTTGTCAGGACTCCTGTTTTTGTGTTTCTGTGTTTTTCTCCCTTCCTCCACCAGGAGGCGCCTGGTTCCGGTCCGCCTCCTCACACACCTGCTGATGGTTTCCTCGTTAAACCGAGTGTTTTTAAGCTGCTGACTGCCACTACCTCGACGCCACAGTGTGTGCCAGTTTTGGGTTCTCTGGCCAAGCTGAGTTTGCTGAGTAAAGCTGAGTTTTTGTCAACCTGAGTTTAACTTTGTTTGTCTTTGCCTCTCGGCAGGAAGTTGTCCTGCTAACTGGATTTCTCGGACCTTCTCTCCCTGGAAGGATCAACTTAGCTTCAAACTGAGCTGGGGTTCAAACAGGAGGTTTGGATCCACTTTCCCAAGAGATCGTTTGAGCTTCACACTGAGAAAGGGATAATTCTCCACTACGACCCATTCAAGTACCGCAGGAAACCTGAGTGGCAGTCAGTTTCTCCATTCACCAACTGTTAACCGCATTCTGGGTAAACCCTGTTCCGCCCTCCACCGAATCAGACAAACACTGGAACCACAGCACACAGACAGGAGTCAAGGACACAACAACTTCTCTGGAAACGTGAGTCAGCAACCAAAATCTCTTCTCCAAGTTTCACGAGTCAAATTCCCCACTGAGCCTGAACTAACCGCTGTGTCTTCCCTCTCTTTACAGTCCCGGTTGAGCAGTGTTCAGAGCAGAACTTCTCCCTCTGTTTTACTTTTTCAATAAAACCCGTTAAACCTTTTCCCTGGTCTCTCTGTTTGGTTATCTGCTTTTTTGGGTCAGAACTTTGTAACATCATGATAAATCTTAAATCAGTCTTTCTTGACTTAAGGAGGTGAGTCCTTTGCAAATAGAACCAGAGAAGCTACATTTAAAATAAGAAAAAAAACATTTCATTGTCTTATCTCAAGTGAATATTATCTTATTGAGTAAAACATCTCATTGCATAGGAAAATAATCATATTTACCAGATATTTCAGATTAATGGTAAATACACTGGTGAAGATTCTCAGTCATCCTGGTCCGAGTCATTCCAAAATGTCTCGCCACCCGGCCTCTGTACAGGAGAGCGGAGGACCTCGCCTATTCAGCCAGGCCAACTATTCCCTTTAACGACCCCCTTTCAGAGACATAGACAGGTATGGGGCATTGCAGGCTAACAAAGAAGCCAAAGACCCCCATTCCAAAGGGGGGGACCCGTTCATCCGTTTCTATTTGCATGTTTTCTAAACAAAAACATTTTGAACTGAAAAAGCTTCCTGGATGGGAAGCTAAACATCTTCAAACTTGGAAACAAAGTCCAGTGGATTGATTTTAATTTTCTTTTTTTGGAATGGTAAATACGCTTCATTTAAGACATTTTTACTTCTAGATGATGTTTTCTGTGTGTTGGTTAACTCTACTATTCACTTAGAGCTGTCCCCCTTTAAGCTGTGCTACAGGCTGCACCAGCCAGGAGCTCAGCCCGCCCCTCTAACAGGCCCTGTGTTGTTTATGCAGACCATCACACCTGCAGTCACTCATGATCACAGAGGCCTAAAGAGTTTGTAGATCTAATTATTACCTCGTGTTGATCAGATCAATTCATTCATTGAAATTTGAGGATGTGGTTCTTTTTTCTGATTTCCTTACAGTTCTCAGCAGCCGTGTAAAAAAGGAGATTTGCCGCTTTGTTTTTTTCACGCATTAATCTGGGTGGGCATAACTGTTGGGTGGACTGAATATAAATTCCAATTTGTAGAAAACAGTAAAAATTAAGGGATGAAATTAAGCCTCACCAGAGGAAGCTTTAGTAGCTGTATGCAGTTTTCGAAAAAGCTGCTATTTTGTGCCTCCTCCATCAGAACATAGTTAGCACCAGTGGCGTCTCCTGGCCTGGAATGATTCTCATCAAGCCCTGGAACTTCTATCACTGCAGAAATTAGAAATTAACTCTATGATGTTTAATTAAATGAGGTTTTGTGATTTCCAAACAGACTCTCTGACCAGCCAAAGAGGAGTTTAAGGAAGCGAGCACTCATCCTTCTTTCATTGGCTATCTGAACTGATCCTTTTTAGAGTTGCTACAGCAGAAAGTTTACATATTGCAGAAAGAAGAAAGGTAATAATTCTTCTTTCTTTTAGAAAGACTT
>NW_015150725.1:311523-315545 GCF_000732505.1 Cyprinodon variegatus | reverse complement strand
ATCTGGATCTATAAAGTGACATGATGTGAATTGGAGCTATAGAAATAAACTGAAACTGGTGGCTGACGGTGGCAGATAGAGCCACCATGGAGCAGGTAAACAAATAATTATTTTAATCAAGGAAGTAGCTAAAGTAGCTAAACCTCCATCCATGCGCTTTTCTTTTTTACTCTTCTGCAGTAATAGCAGGGGAGTCGTTGGTTTGGGGATATCATGAGGCTTTGGGCCAGGTGAATGAGACCGCCGTGTCCCTCCTTAATCCGCCTCGCTGGGCCTTCCTGGTAAACTCTGGAGGGGCAAACGCGCTACAGACCTGGCTTAACTAAACACAGCTTTTCCACACTTTTTAAAGGTTTTTATTTAGGGTGAAACTACTGGCACTGTGTTCCTGTAAAGATTGGGCATCAACTGATCTGCACTTGTTTCTTAATGTCTGCTGGATAGTTTGTCAAACTTTGAGGATTTTATTTCTTCCACCTTATTAGAGTGTTTTAAAAACTTTATGCAATTATACCGAAGAAATCTGTGTTATATCCAAACTGAATATTTCATTATCTAACTGTTTATTGCTATGAAGACTCATATATATTTTTCTTACTGTAATTTCCTATTTTAGGATGTCCTTTTATGTCTTTTATTTTCATAAAACATATTCATGATTTATTTTAGATTACTGCGATAGGCTGGCGACTTGTTCAGGGTGGACTCTGTCTCTAGGCTCCAGCACCCATTGCAACCCCAGCAGGGTTCAGATAATGGATGGATGGATAGTTTATTATATTAATTATAAGGAAGTTTTTGAAATGATTAAACAAATTAAAGTGGGTGAAACTGATTTAACAGTGAAACTTTACTTTTCTCTATCAGTAGTTAAAATTATTAATCTGTTTTATCTCTTTTTTTTTTTAAAGAAAGACCTCAGTAAAGGTTGCATCAGCCTCAGCATCACTTAAAGGAAAAAATAAAATCTGTTAGTCAGCCCTAAATATTTATATATCATTATTTATTCATTTTCTGGAATAATCAAAATGGAGAATTTAGAGGTTCTTGTATTCTGAGGCTCATATGAGGCGATTAATAAAATATAAATGGATGAAACTGTTATAACCATAAAGTTAGTTTTAATTCCTAAAGATTTTAAATAGCTGCTAATCTTTTCTTTATCTTTCTTTGCATGTTGCATCATAGCTGAAATATTTATTATCCCTGCTGAGTTTCACCGCCATAAATCCAGTAAAGATTTCTGAATTTACTGAAGGGTGTAAAATAAAAGGCAAAAGGACATTTATTAGACTGAAAAAATCTGCAATTATGAAAACTATTCATTAGATAAAAAGTCTGTGAATTTTCATTTCGAATTGGTTAATTTAAATGAGTCAACATTGAATATTTATTTTAATATTTTGGTCTTTTTGTTGAAAAGTCTAAATGGAGAAGCTGAAGTCTTTAATTCATTGATCTGCTTTTCTATAGGTTATATTGGTGTTTATCTGGAAAAAAACGTTTTGAATTTCTCCCTGTTTGTCTCGCACGAATACGGGTCCATCTGCCGTTCGTTTCATTTACATTGATGTCGAAGTAAAGATGAAAAGCTTCCGTAGCAAAAACATTTAGTAGCTTATCCAGATTTTAAAGCAAATCAGCTGGTTAGTCGTAGAGTCTTCATAACATCGCTGTAATGAAATTCCTTTTCTTATTGTTTATATAGTAATCCAATATTCAGAGAAACTGCTCTGGGAATGAAAAAGCTTTCTAATACAAACATCTAGAGGAAAAAGAAATAAATGGAGGCATTACATCACTTTATGTAAAGAATTTAAACAATAAGTGGACTAATTCTGAACTTATTCAGCAGAAACTGGAGTATTTCTGGATCAGTTTGTTGACACTTAAAATCAAACTGTTTTTTGTTTTTTTTAGGAATCTTCCTCTTCAAGCCACGTTTTGATCTTACCAATATTTATCAACAGTTAGAAAGGAGAGGTTAGAAATGTTTGTCCAGTAGATCTGCAAACCGATCTAAGTTTTCCTAAAAAAGAAACCAATCTTTGTTTTAAAAGCATCTATAAAATGTAGTTTTTAACTCCATGGCAGCGGTGCCCTCTGAGCAAATAGGGAGCAGCTTCTCACCCCGAGCAGCAGGAGCTGCAGCGGATTTAAACAGGAACATAATGAAGAGAGACACAGTAGAAAACAGCTCACTCCTGTATATTTAGCTAATGGACATGAGTGCACAAGTGTGTGTGTGTTCACGTGTGTGTCCTGCTTGCTGCTCCCAGAGTCCTTCATCTTGGCCCCGGCTTTTATTGACCATATTGGAGGCCATAAATCATTGTGTATGTGACTGCGGGTTTGTCTGTGTGTGTCTGTGCAGCTTCTCAGGGTGCGACTTGCTGCACACAGCAATCTCAGGTCAGAGGAGCAGCCGAGCGAGCAGTGTGTGCTTCTGTGTGGAAAAGCTGCGGCGGGGGCAACAGTGTCCAATGTGGTGAACGGGCCAAGGGACAAGATGTAGCCGACCGTTTCACACCATCTTCCCACAGAAAAGTACATGTGCTCCACGTCCACAGCACCGTCAGGCACCAGTTACTGCGGCCTCACAGAGATGCAGCTTTCCTGCAGATAGTGGGCGGTACACTTTTTTTTTTTCCTTTTGTTGCTACAGCCTACTTTCAAATCTCTCTGCATCTTTTCATCAGCTTTTTTCCCCCTCAAGGGTGGAGGTGCTTTAGTATAGTTGGTGTTGAACTAGATTTGACATTAACAGCCCTCCATTAACATTTCTCATAGAGTTACTGGAGTGAGCAATCCAATCAGGCACTCATGCAGACAACCTGAAGATGCAGCCTTACAAACAGTCATGTGCAGCAACACATGAAATCAAAGTCTCAACCTTTTACATTCCAAAGCATCTTTGAGAAGAAAGGTTTTAAAAGAAGCTGGGCTGCAGTCCGGCTTTAAAGACGTGTCGTACTGCAACACCCTGCATGTCCATTTCTAATTTCAAAGAAAGAAAGTTAGACTCCCAGGTTGGATCATAACTGAGCGAAGCTCACACCGTGCATCAAATTCATCGTCCTTAAAATATTGAGGCCAATTATTCATGCTTTCCATTCCATTGTTTTTAATAATGCATAAAATAAGCAAAGCAAACTGAGGCAGTGCTGCTCTCCTCCAGCAGCTTTGAGATTAAAAGCAGGCAGAGATGAGCATAAAATAAACCTCCGGCCCAAAGAACAGAAACTTTGGAAATTCATTTTCACCAGAGGTGGATGTCTCTCCTAATTAGCTTATGCAGAAATTCCCAACGTGACACATGATGCTAGGATGTGTTCTGGTACCTTTCTATTATTATTTGTCACAACATTTTAGATTCTTCCCACAGCCAAACCACATCTATTGATCTTCTCCTTGTTTGGTCAGATTACAGCTACACACTCAGTTACTCTTATATCGTTCAACAGTTTGTCCACCAACTGAGTTCAGCTGAACGTATTTTTGTCCATTTCTCCTTACAAAAGCCATTTTGTAGAGCTTTGACTCTTGGTAAAATTTAAATCTAAATTTAATTTGGCTAGATAAATAAATCTGATCCTTTAAAATGATGCAATAGCGTTTCACTGATGTGCTTTAATAAAAACCTTTAACTTTTAGCAGGAAAACAGGATCCAAGTCAGTAAAACACGGATCGGATTGTCACCATCTGACTGGAAGGAGAGAGTTTTTCAGGGGAGGGGCTGCCTAGTGGTTATGGCGTAGAGCAGAGGTCTTCAACAGGGGGTCTGCAGAGGTACTGCATGGGGGTCGCAAAGTTTTGGTTAATTAGACTTATATTCCTCCCTGCAATTTTTTCCACTAATTGAAATGTCTTTAAATCCACATTAACATGAATCCAACAGACTGTAGTAAACAGATAAATGGAGGCAGAAGATGTCTTTCAGTCATCGATGCAGATCTGCGTTTCTGAGTAAAAATAAGTCAAATATCTGACAAAAGAGTGGAAATTAGAAGATAATATAAAA
>NW_015150725.1:299627-311309 GCF_000732505.1 Cyprinodon variegatus | reverse complement strand
AGTCTTCAACATAAATGACAAACGAACCAGAGAAAAGAGGTGAAACAGGTATAGGATAGCTGTAACCTAAACCTTCCCTCCTGCAATTTTTTCCACTAATTGAAATGTCTTTAAATCCACATTAACATGAATCCAACAGACTGTAGTAAACAGATAAATGGAGGCAGAAGATGTCTTTCAGTCAATGCTCACATTCAGAGACACACAGGAGCTCTTTCAATCTGGACACCGTTTCATTCACAACACCTGTCCCATCAACCAGGAATCAGAAATACTTTAATAATCCCAGGGAGGGATTACTTTAGTTACATTACTCCATCTGTAATAGAGTGACTATTGGACCAGTTTGATCGAACACTATTTCATACAATATATATAATCAGGGGTCCCCGCTCCATCGCCATCAGTTTGGGGTCCTTGGCCTGGAAAACGTTAAAGACTCCTGGCGTAGAGCTTGGAATCCAGAGGTTCTGGGTTTGAGCCCCACTCCCACCGACTGACATCTGGGTCTCTGAGCAAGACCCTTGACCCCACACTGCTCCCTGGGTGCCGCACAATGGCAGCCCACTGCTCCCCAAGGGGAGGGGTTAAATGCAGAAAGATAATTTTATCGTTTTGTACGTGTGACAGTGGAATGACAATAAAAGCTGGAAAATAATAATCATGCAATTGGATATTGATTCTGAGAAAAATGTTTGATACTCTACTATCTTAAATTCCAATTTGGATTAAAAAAAGGGATAAAACAAACAGATTAATTACTAACATGAGAAAGAGCTTTTTTTTATCCCAAACTTGATACTTAAATAAGGGTGCAAATAAATAACCCAAATATAAAACAATCTAATCTAATTTTATGGTTGACAGGTCAGCAGTCTGTCACAGGGCAACACAGAGACATACTGTACAGTCCTGCACACACCTAAGGACAATTTAGAGGAGCCGTTTAATGTAACAGTCATGTTTGTGACAGTGGGGGAGAGAACTCACACATTCACCGGGAGAACATGCAAACTCCATGTAGAAAGACAGCAGGCCAGAATTCAAACCCACAACCTTCCTACTGCAAGGCAGCAGTTCTGCACCATCCAGCTCTTCACTGAACTATTATCTTTTTAATTTGCAAATAATCCAGAAAAATAAACTTAACAATCGGCAACATGTGCAAACATCACTTCTATGCTTCTGGGTATCGATACTTTTCAGAGGAGTGATCATTTTGACAACCCTCTGCACATATGTACCCTAATTTATAATCAGAAGTGAAGAAAATTAGATGCATCAAACTGTATTTAGAAGCATCAGAGTAAAGATGGTGGACGAAAATGCAAAGTTTTATTTATAAAAGGATGCTGTACTTTAGCTCTATTTTGAAAAATCATATTAATATGCAGTTAACTACAAAACAAGCCTTTATCAAGAGGAGTCTTTGTCAGTTCTGGCAGCACAGACCAGAGCAACCTGTAATCTAAGCACATTTCAAGTCAGATGCTAATCAGTGGCCCATCCATTGTTTTCATGGGTCCAAAATAGCTGAGAATGTTTCCTCGGTTAAGAGGAAGAATGGAAAGAATACAAAGAGCAACAAGAACGGTTTAATTTTGTTTGTGTTAGAAGTTTCTGAGAATCTCCAGTAAATCTCAAACTCAACAAAATAGATAGAAACTGTTGTTCCAAAGCTAGAACACCCAAAACAAAGCTGAGCGGTGCTTTTTATGCAGTCCAGTACAGCGAGGACTGCTCAGATTCCTTTTGCTGGAGAAACCAGACACTGCTGGAGAATAATGGATACTGTTCAGATCTTGGACAGACGGGACAGATGGTTTGAAAGAGCTTCCAAACATCCTGGAACTTTTTCTGAAGAAGTTATAAAAGCAATCCCATCATGATTTAAATGGCTAAACAAAACATCCATACCAAACAACAGACTGCAATGACCGAGGAGAAAGAACGAAGGGTTGAGGTTGAGGATGGTCCTCCAGTTGCTTCAGTGCAACAGCTTTCCAACTACAGCTTTCTCTGGTGCAAACAAACAACATTAGCAAAAACTGCTACACAGGAGTCATGACAGACACTCCACACAAATCATGTCAAAAAGAATATTTTAGTACAAAGAATGTTTAACAAGGAATTGTAGGCGACCAGCCAAGGGCCAGCAAAGGACCAGCCAAGAACCGATCAAGAACCAGGCAAGGACCAGGCAAGGAAAGTGGGGAAACTTTGAATGTCTACTACTCTAAATGGGTGAAAATACCAATGCATATCACTTTTATTTTGTGCACCTAAACACTATAACCAGTCTGTGCCGTGTAAACCTAAAATCTAATTTACTATCACATTCATCAGAGGTTTTTGATGCTTTGTAAACTTCCTTTGGTCTGAATATTTTCCCCTAGTTTGGATCCCTCAGGTTTCACTTCCTGTTACCTCCTGTGATACACCACTCCTCCTATAATGTCTGCACTAACATCATGCATTGATGCGTCAGCCTATTGTAAATCCTACCATTGACACACCATCACTGCTTCGTTTGTGGACCACTTCATCTCCACCTGCAACAACTCTACATTCTTATCTTATTGCAGTATTTGTTTTTCTATCAGAGTGTATTTGAATTTTGCACCAAGCAAAGATTGTTTCCCACTGGGTGTAGAAAAACAGGCAGTTCTTTGATGGTTCCCCCAATAAAGTAAAAAGAAGAGGAGGATGATAGATGAAACTGATAATTGTCTTTCTGAACTAGGCTCAATATATTCAGTTGCAGCTGCATTCACAAAGTGCTTTGAACTCGATCGCATTGCATTGTATAAAAAATTGAAGAGAAGGATAAAGAACATGTAAGTGGGTTTGACATTTACACTTCAAAATAGATGTTTCTTACTCACAACTCATGCGCTGGATCTTAATCTTCTGTTTCCAAGGATCTGCCAAAAAAGAACATTACAAAAGGTAAGGTACAGGTGTTTTTATACTATTTGTGTTATAATAAATGCATTAAAAAGTCCTTTTTTGTCCAGGCTTTTGAAGTGGGCACCCCTGGAGCTTGGAAAGGCAGGGAGATGAATTTTCAGTGGCATATTTTTCAAAGGTTCTCCTCTGCTCCTCTCTCCCTCCTCCCTTGTGGTAGAAGCTTTTGTATTACCTCTCACAAAGCTTCCCAGAGTGTTCTCTCTGAGAATTGTGCAGATAAAGGTTGAGAGGGAGTTTAAGCTGGTCACTCTTCATAATTCAACAGTAAAAAAATAAGTGGCAGATCGTAATAGAAGGACGGAGTGTCTGACGGGAGGCTAAGAATTGGAACAAATCACACAAAATAGGAAGGCTGCGGGAAATATTTAGCACTTTAAGCCCAAAATGATCTAGTATCTAGATTAATATTTCACTTAGGAAAACACAAACATATTTAGATTTTACTGTAAATAATCTAGTTAGGAATTTCATTTGACAAAGTAAGGAAAACAGCATGAATAGATTTAGATAGGGCCTATTTATGTGGAAAAAAAAATGAATTGAAGGAGCCTGAAAAGAGACATGGGGGGAAAAGTGCAGATTTTTTTTTCTCCCTTAATTCAACAAAACATGAAGCAAAGCTCTGTTTTATACGTTTGCACATGTTTGAAGAAACACAAACCTTGGAGTTTAAATCAACAGAAAAAGACACATTTCTCTTACGTGATGATATTTTATTTCTTTATTTAACTGAAGCGATTTTCATTATTTTATTCCTTTACTTTTTGTTTGTAGCTTTTAGAGATAGGGTATTTTTGTATATAGCTCTATAAATATTGTTATTATTTTAATTACTACTCTTTAAATGATATTTATCATTTCTACCTCCAACTAAATGACTTAGAACCTCATCTTTCTTTTACGGCCACTCTCAGCTGCTAGTAGAACACCTAGTCTATTCTTCCTGGTGGGCAAAATTATAAAAAGGTTTGAACATCTTAACATTTGCACAGCAAACAACAACCCAAACACACCCACTTAATGCAAGTAGAAAAATTGCACAGGCAGATTAGTCTCTATATTTGGAATCTGTTACGGTTCTTATTTGTTGTGACTCTGAGTTTTCTGTTATCAGTTGTTTTGTTTTTATTTTCCATGATATTCTAGCATTCTTTAGTTACTCTCTGTCGCCCCCTTGTGATTGTTTTCTTTCCCCTTGGTTTCCCTCTTGCCAGTTCCACCCACACCTGTTCCTCATTCAGCTCGTTAGTCCATCCTTTGTTCTGTTCTCCTTAAATACTCCACCTCTGCAGTCACTCAGTTCTGGTTCCTTCTTGTTGCTGTATTGTCTACTCTGCTCGTCTCTCCCCGGCTCCTCAGGCTCGTTTTTACCCTGATGTCTCCATGGTTTTGGTTTGTTTAATATTTTAAGTTGGATTTTTGGATTTCTGCCTCTGCTACCTTTGGTCTGCCATTAAACCTCTCAGAACTCATCTCTGCTTCACTCGTCTCTGCATCTGGGTCCTTGAGCAACCTCACCACCCATTGTTGACAGAATCTCTGAAGATCCGTCCCTAAGTGAGTAAAAAGGTTCAAATAAAACTAACCTCTCTTGTCCAAATGTCCTCCGTTTGTTCAGGGTCTGGTCCACAGACATTCATTCTTGGTAATATCTAAGTTCTTTATGTCTATTTTGTTTTTCCTAACCCTAACTATATTATGTTATTCTTATACATTTTTTCTAAGGTCCACTTTGTGTGACCATTTTTTCTATAATCTTTTCGCTGCTATAAACACCAGAATTTCCCCTTTGGGGAAAAACAGAGCGATTTTCTATTCTATTCTATTCTATTCTATTCTATTCTATTCTATTCTATTCTCTTTTGTGTTTGCAGTATGTTTTGTTGTTGTTTGCGCTGTAAACATATATATGTGATTCGGTTTTTAGAATATGCTTTACTGCACTGTAAAATTAAAATGCAACAGTTTAAAACACACTTCTGGTGTTTTAAATGGTCTGCCGCACCTCAGCTTTATCTTCTCTGCATCAGTGATGCTTACGATCAGCTTAGTGTCCTGATTGCAGATCTTACTGATCTAGAGTCTCAGAACAGCGTGCTTTACTTTGACAAAGATTTTACCTTCATGCCTTATTTAAAACGTAAGTTTTTTGTTTACTGGACAATATCTGTAATCCTCATGAGTCACTTTAAGTTTGTAGAGAAACCCTTTAAAATCTTCCCCTGTGGGGTAATGTGTACTAGAATATTTGCTCTTATGCAGATTCCAGTCACAGCGCATTAAAAGCAAGAATATTTTCCATTCACTGATTGTTCTAAAGAAGCTTTCAGATGGAAAATAGGGGCGATGCTCTTTGAGGTAAAGATCTTTGCTTTGAGTGTAGAGCTCTATGAAGCACCGCCGATGGGCAGAATGTCTGTTTACTGCTCCCAACTGAGCTAATAGTAGCCGGTCAATGTGGAAACGGCTTCTTCACAGGCCTCAGATTGTCCACTGATCAAAGCAACTCATCATTTATATCATGACTGTTCTTACTGTCAGGATGGGAAAATGTCCACAGTGGGGTTCCAGTTCATTCTTTAGAAAAACTAGAAGAAACTTTTATTCAGACAGGTCAAAAAAATTCAGTTAATTCTGATTTTCTGGCATTTTGTCTTTTCTTATATAAACTACTGTCAATATGGCTGAATTAGCCAAGAAAGCTGCTCTGTTTGATGTTTTAATCCTTTTGTCATCAAAAGGCAAAAAAATGTCTTTCAACTAAAAATGGGTGAATTAAGACTACGTTATTAATCTCAATCGCTTTTACAACATGAGAGTTCAATACATCTTTAATAGAAACCTAATTCTCTTTAAGTAGATTAACTGACAGACTCTCCTATTGGTTTTGATGGTTTTGTTATGAGCCGTAAGTTCTATTCCTGGGCGTAATGTATTGCTAAAGGCTTGATCATCACGTTTGAAGCAGGGAGAAACACCGGATTCATTTTGGTAACGCACAAAAAGAGCAAAGTTGAAATGCTGCCTGTTCCCTCCTAGATACAGTCACCTTGTCTTAAAGGAACAGGCTTCTAAGTGCCTTTCTCTGAAACGTTAAAAACAAATTGCAGATATTTTATCCTACTTCCTCTAGATGTCTGTTAAAAAACATCAGTGTGAGCTCTGCTCTAATACACTCGATTCTACAGCTTTAAACCTCATTAGCCTTCTGTAATTTCATCAGCTCCTCCTTTGTTGTGCTGTATAGAGTTCCACACCATACCCTATGGGTGCGGCACATGCTGGTTTCTGTTTGAAAGGCTTGGTTACGGTCATGGAGGGTCGGTGTTATGCACCTTTTAGATTTATATCGCTATATTAAAACACCTGTTTCAAATAATCAGGTCATTATCAGGAATATAAATTGGCTGCATGTTGAGGATGTAATTCCGTCATTAAATTCTGTTTTGTTGGACGTAAAAATTGCAGGACACTGGGCCTTTAAGGGTTACAGTTTCACAATCCTGGTCTATTTCTTTGCAAAATCAATGTTTTGAGCTGTAACTTCATCATATTGCTAGTCCCTGATCATAATCATCCCAAAAATCATATCTCTCTTGATTAATGCATTTCTGAGCAAACTTTGTCAATTCTGTAGCAGCATCTCCATTTCTGGGAAAAGGAGTGAATATCACCGTCAGAGAGCAGTGATTACTGCCCCATCTAGGAAGCTGCTACTGCATCTGTCTTCCTGTTAAAAGGGAATTTTTCTTTCCACTGTCACTACATGCATGTGATGCAATCAGCTGGTTTTCCTTAGATAGAAAACTTTGAATCAATTTGACTGTATAATCTGGCGAACTGTAAAGTGTCTTGAGAAGACATGTGTTGTGAATTGACGCCATATAAATAGACTTAATTAAATTAAACCAACTGCGGCTGCCCAGTGAAAAACATGTTTATTTTGTCCAATCAGCAAGCGATAACACAAAGCAGAGCTCAATCATTTCAAAGCTAAAAAGGACTGACCCTTTTAGCAGCTAATCTCTACAGTAACAGCGACTGTTTTTTTCACAACTGAATTTAGGTTCTACAAATGTGTTTTCTGACTGGGAAAGGTGTCAGATTTAGTTAATTTTTAAGAAAAGCTTAATGCCTGAGAACAGCAGCTGCATCGCATCTAGTTCAGGCCCAGTATTTTCCCCTAAAGTGGCGTGATACTATGGTGCAGCAGCTCTAGTGTGCCCTGTTAAATACCGTGTCATTTTAAATGTAGTGTACCCACATGGGAGAGAAGTCAGATATAAAGACAAGCTTAAAAAAAGCTTCATATAGAAGAAATTTTACTGACCCCAGTTAATTTTTGCATTTTCAAAGTACATCTCAACAATCCCCTGCCTTTAGTTGAAGCCATCTACTTAATCTGTATCAACATCCTGCTGCTTCCAAAAGAACGATAATCAGAAACCAGAAGAAATAAAGATAATTTCACCTTGAGTGAAAAGGCTGCTCACTCAGTTCCATAAATCATTTTGCACTACATTTATAAATATAAAACTATTTCTCAAAGAGCTGCAAAACACATCCTAATAGAGCCTGTTGTGTTTTTTACTTCTTGAGATTTCAAAGAAAACTGTTTAAAGCACCTTGTCATGGTGCACAGTGAGTAAAAACGAAACTTAAAATAGGTCAACAGATAAATAACCACAGAAATTTGATGCAAAATCAGAAAAAAAAACATCCTTGAAAACAGATGTGGTTTTAAAGAGTCTTCCTTAAGAAATACTACAAACTGAACTGACTGATAAATCCTCCTGACGCTGACCTGCATGGCGTTAGTTGCTTATGAAAGATTAAAAAAAAAGGTTCTGATTTGATTTAAAAAGTGAAACCATAAACAATAAATCCATCATCCATTTTCAGACGAGCTTAGTGGGGGGGCGAGGGGTGCTGGTGCTTCTCTCCAGCTGTCTAAGGGTGAGAGGACTCTGGACTCTGGACAGGTCTGCAGTCCATCGCAGGAAAACACAGAGACAAACAACCATTCACTCTCACACCTAAGGAGGATTTAGAGAAGCAAATTAACAGTCATGTTTCTGGACTGTGGAAGGAAGCCGGAGTACCCGGAGAGAACCAACGCATGCTCAGGCAGAACATGCAAACTACATGCAGAAAGACCCTGGGCAGGGAATCGAACCCCAGGCAGTGCTTTCCACTGCGCCACTGAGCAGCCCCTAAACAATAGATAAACAATAAATCACCTAATAAAAATGTGATCACATGCTTTGGCTACCAAGAGGTTAAAGGAATTAATGGAACTCTTTTACTCCTGATTCCCACCTTTAAAGCATCAGTTTCTCCTCTTTTGTTATTTTCAGCTGCATTTAATGTATTGGAGAAACTGAAGACCAGAGCAGAACAACTTCAGAGCTTTAAAACTAAATATATAACCACAACTTTCCTCTCTGAGTAAAAAGGTAACACTTTTCTCCACTGCTCCTTTGTCCAGGACTCCTGTCAAGCCGTCCCTTTAGATCCTTCCCCACTAACCAAAATAGAAATGATCAGACTCCAGAGAGATAAAATATGAATCTGGTTTAATTATAAATATGCGTGGGCTTTCCTGGAATTGAGGAGGAGGTTGTGCTGCTCGGCTAAGAAGGCGCTGGTTCACTGCGCTGGGAATTACACAGGTCTGGAAAAAAAATCTGCACAGCGAAGTGGTAGTTATTTATTGATTAGTCGAGTGCAGCAAATGCCCTCTTTAAAAGATTAGTACTCTCAGATGCATGCAGAGGGACGGTGAGTGAAAATAAAGAACCGTGAGCTATAGGAGGATAAAGAAAGATATTGCATAGCTGCGCTGCACACTGTGTTCCTTCAGTGGCTGCTCTTTGTCTCCTGAAGGAAAAAGAAAATAGAGAGATGCAGCCTTTGATAAAAAAGCTCACCGGCCTTAATAAAAATCTATCTTTTGGACTCTGCTGTAGAGATGAAAGAGTGAATCATGACAGGAGTTCGGTCTATCAGAAAAACACCTTTACCATAATCACTAAAAACTGGAATCACTGCAACTACCTCATTATTATAGGGGGGGGGGGGGGGGGGTTATGTCCACAAGTCCTGCTTCAGAAAGCAGGGGGTCTTCAATGTGTTTGGGACCCTCAGATTTATTAAGGGAGTGGGGGGTGGGGGAGGGGGGTCTGATGATGCTACAGGGGTTCTTAGAACTAATCCCTACCTGGGAATGTACAGGAATTTAACAAAAATATCAGGTCTTTATCTAAACTTTTGGTATTTGGCTAAAAAGCCTAAATATAAGGCCTGACCTTGGGATCGTTTGCACGTCTTAAAACATGTTTGTATGTGCAGAGCATATCTTTAAAGAAAGAGCAAATTAATCTACATTATTAATTCAGCGGGCAGCGTGTGCAAACCTTCAATATGCAGATGATATAATGACTGCACTAGTTTGTGGCTGGAGGATATAAAAATGTAAACGTTTAAACATGCAAAGCAACTTTCCAAACCTAAAACTGAACTGCAACGCCGTTTTTTATATTTCCCTATACTTCTGAAAGTCGGCTGCAGACTGAGACCCAATCGTTCTGCAGTCGCTGAAACAAAGGAGGCATCGGAACAGAGCGTGCAGAGAGATTCTGTGCTCAGGTAAACATATTTGACGAATCAAAAACAACAATAACAACAATAACAACAATAACAATGACTGTATTCTTATGAGAAATATTTAGGAGCTGTACATTTAAAAAGCAGAGCTGCACTTTGAGCACAATGCTTGGTAAAATAACTTGTAATAAAAAAATGAACTTCTAGTTAAAAAATGTAGTCGAGTTAGGAAGTATAGCCCCCCCAAAGAAACAAAAAAACAAAAAAACGAGACATTGCGGTAAATTAAAAAAGGATAAATAGTGTAATGGAGAAAAAAATGCTGTCAGGATCTTTTCAAAAAGCTAAAGAACAAATTCATGAAACCTTAAAATTTAATTGTCAATTGGAACTTTTCTTTTTGCTCTTTGATAATCTCAAATTTTTATTTTCAATTAAAGGCTAATGAGACGCCAATTCTTAGGGCAGTGGCGGCCTCGTGGTTAGAGCATACTGTAGAATCCTGAGGTTTTGAGTTCAAGCCCCACTCCCACAGACTGCCACACTGGGCCCATGAGCAAGACCCTTAATCCCTCATTGCTCCCTGGGTGCCACACAATGGCAGCCCACTGCTCGCCAAGGGGAGGGGTTAAATGCAGAGAGCGAATCTTCTCCAATGTGAGATCAGTAAGGTTCAAAGTTCAGTTATTTTTAAAAATCCCAGCGCTTTTCACAGCCAGCAGTCTTGGGAAAAGTTGTGGAATTTCAGAGACTCAATATCTGCCTGATGGGTGAAATCTAGATTTGTCAGCATTAACTGATGCGCCCAAAGTTATCTAACCAAGAAAAGCTGTGCATCAAGTTGGGTTTGATAGGAGCCAAATGCAGACACTGAAGCGGAAGGTGGTTTCCTGCTGATTTATTATCCAAAAAGGCAACAGAAGCAAAAATCCAAAAACATAAATCCTCAGAATCCACAAAAATACAGATAACTAAAGAACTCATTTTAGGCAAAGAAATGACAACAAACCAGCAACAGTGACTGAGCAGGAGGTGCATATATGGGAGAGAGAAACAAAGAGCAGGCTAATCCGCAGATTGGGAGCAGGTGTGAATAGAGGAGTCTAGAAGGGAGTGAGGAGAAGGAGACTGACACAAGAGGGCAGCAGAGGGCAAACAGGAGATACCTAAAAACTCAAATATAATCAATGATAACTAGAATAATACAAAATAAAACCAATGAAACTCAAAGATAAAACTGAAACAAAACCAAAACCATGACACATTGCTAAAGACATGCGGTTTAGGACCCGGGTTGCATTTAACTTTAACCTAATAAAGACATTATCTATATTTTCATTTAAGCTTGATCCAATAAACCTTCAGAAAATCTAGAGCATTAAAACCCAGATGCAAGCCGCAGGATTAAAGCCAACCAAGCTGTCCTCCTTGTCTTCCTTTCCCTTCTCTCATCTTTGCTGCTGTTCATTTCTTACACATCCCCCCCCCCCTCCACTTCCTAAACTCTGTAAGCAGTGCGGTGACCTGAACAATGCAGTGGTGATTACCTCTGCAGTTCGTTGCAGAGGTCTCATTTCCGAAGCTCTACAGGCGTTCCTGGAGGTGCAGCTCCGCACTGATTGATGCATTATAAAACCCGTCTTTACAGTTGTGACATTTCAGTGGAAACAAGCAGGGGGGGTATTTTCCATCTGTTGGGTCTTCCTGCACGAGTCTGAGAGCGCGTCAAGGTTAATGCTGTCAGAGTCCTCTACCTGCTGCTGGGCATAACCGAAAATTTAGTAAAACCAAAAATTTTAATGAACTTTTTTTTAGAAAAAAGCTCAATTTTATTGCTAATTAATGTCTTAACCCCATTAAAAAACATGTGTTGCAGAAGTTTAATCTTTAAACATTGAGGGAACTTAATGCTACAGCTTTTCATTTTAGTTTATCCAATAACAACATGCGTTTCTAGGAAAACTTTAATTAGTAATCCATGGATTTCTTTACCAGATGAATAAAAAAACACATATTTCTTTAATTTCTGGACGCCACAAGAAAAAAAGGTACCATACCATCAATTAAAGCAGTGATTCCAAATATTCAGAGCTTTTCTATGTGTCT
>NW_015150725.1:296531-298324 GCF_000732505.1 Cyprinodon variegatus | reverse complement strand
GCTGCTTCGCTTCTTCTTCTTCTTGTTTATTACTGGTGTTTGGCTTTGGTCGCAGTACCGCCACCTTCTGCTCTGGAGTATAAACGCTTCGCCTATGAGAAAAAGGAGCAGCGCATGAACCGAACGCAACACACGCCAACCGTACCGAGACAGTCGAACCGAACGGTTCGGACAGTTTTCATAAACCGTTCCATCCCTAATATATATATATATATATATATATATATATATATATATGTGCAGCAAAAAAGTTACCAAGATCCTCACTGACTGTGGTGTAAATTGGTAACAGTCCAAATTCTATAAATGCAGAAATGAGAAGTTATCTTACGGTGTTGAGTAGTTGCTCTCCAGAATGCTCCTCCAGTAAAGAACAACTTATTTCTAGCATTTTCCTGATATCAGGTCACAAGTTGTTCAAATATGCAACTGACTCAGGATGAGTTAATTAAATCCTGCTACTAATTAAAATTGGTTATCGAAGTATTTTCCTGTAGAAACTTGATTCTGGTTAACAGCTCTCTGGTTTTCTGAAACCAGTTTAACGTCTATTCAGTAGATGTTAAACTGAGAACACATTCTGTTTGTTTTACTTATTTATTGTGGAGCAAAAGATGAAAATATGGTTCCGCACCTAAAAATGAGAACTGATGGTAGAACTGTGATGCTTTGAACACTAAAAGAGGACATGGCATTCTAACTATTCTCAGCGCTGGACTCTCAGGTGTTTTTAGTGCAGATGGAGAATCTCGCTAATCTGCTGCAGATGTTGACATTAAGTTTGTTTCGACATATTGAGAGGAGAAACACAAAGTAAACCTTTTCCTCTCAGCTATGAATAAACTAACTGAATAATTGTTAGAGATGTGAGCTGAAGTTCTGGAGACATAGATACAAAAAAAGACTTCCACTTTATTTTATATTCTGCTGAAGCACTGTTGGTTATTTTAATGCTGCGGTTTTATCACATTTAGCATTTTGTTTAATCTGTCAAATGACGGTAGGTTTGTTCAGGCGTCTTCCCGTCACTGCAGATGGCTACATTTCTACTGCAGCCAACGTGTGGCTGTGTGTGTTGGGACATATGTCACTGCCATGCTGCCACTTCCAGGTAGTAAATTCTCCATCATGACTATCAGTGTGATTAAATACAGGTACCTGACCACATCCATCATGACACATAATCATAGAGAAGGTCACACAGGGAATGGGGGGGGGACTAATGGGGTTGGTGCTTTTAGTGTGAGTTCATTACTGTGTATTCCCAGCTTTTATATCCTATTAGTTCTAATTACCAAACAGTAAGACAGTGAGTGGGTGTAGTACAGAAATAGCCTGATTTCAGAGGCTTGCAGCAGCTAAATTATTTTATATATTCTAATGCAACTCGTCAAAGTTTGATGTTTTCAACTACTGAGACCCGCAAACATGCATCAGTGTTAACAGAAACACGGTGAGGAGATAAGTTCATGTTTTTGCAGACAGTCTGGTCTGTAGACATTGACCGATTCTGATCCTGTTCTTAGTTCATTTTCCTTTACCTCTCATTGAGTCAACAGTTAGAAAACTATGGTTGGCAGGAAAAAATCATGAACTGCTGTGTTGAATCCAGAAAGCTTTCGCCCTCCTTGGGAGGAACAGAAATGCTCACGTGAGTCATAACTGCTTCTACAGCCTTCCAATAAAAAACTACAAAAGGAAAAAAAGTTATACAAACGTGGCAAACAGTAGAAGTACTCCATTACAACATCCAGAACACATGAAAGTGTCTATATTTGCATGTATAACATGCT
>NW_015150725.1:294232-295374 GCF_000732505.1 Cyprinodon variegatus | reverse complement strand
GGAACACATATAGCTGCTCATAAAATTAGAACTTTGAGAACAACGTATAAAAATAGAATCTAATCCTCAAATAATTTGTTCCGGCCCACAAAGTAGTGATTAAGTACGTTTGACCTCAGAGCTTTCCAGCAGACACTCAGCAACACTAGAAACGTCCCACAAGAGATGTTCTGGGTTGTTCCTGACCTTCACGCAGACGTCATGGTCATTGACACACCATCGGAGAAGTTGTTAAATGTTGATTTCTCCTTTAAAAAGCTTAATGACTGCTCCATAGTTTCTCCATGTGGCTCTCATTAAGGCTTACTGCAGACCCATAACCCTGGGAAAGACTTTTTAACCTATGCAGGTTAATCAATATTAATGCCACTGGTCTTCATCTCTTCATGGGTGTCTTATAATGGCCTGTTTTTTTTTTTAGACTACCTCATATTGTCAGACTCGTTCAATTGAAGAGATTTCCTGATTTTACGGGTCATGAAATAATTAGGCCTGGGTGTGAAACCGAGCCAAAGGTTTGGTCACACTTTATTTAGGATTTATGGGACTTTGGATATCAGTGACGTAACACAGTAGACGGATCTGTAAAGACTAAAAATACAACCTTACTCTAACCTACCGAACCCATCCGACTAATTCTGATTGGTTCAAATGTTTTAGACTTGGAATATTTTTTATGATGCGTTTAAAGCAGGTCTGCCTCCAGATATAGCCTGGAACAAAAGCAGCACCTCAGTGCTCCACTAAAAGGTCTGTCAAAATGTCTCATCTGGACCATTTTAAGAACTAGTGCCTCTGTACTTGGAGGTTAACACAGTGCTCTCATGCATACCTTTAACAATCTGTTCCTGAACAGGGAGGATTTTTTTAGACTGTGTTTTATGACCTGCAGTGGCAGTCAGTGTTTGTGCAAGGACAGACACGCTCTGCAGGGTGGAAGTCATGATTGCACGGTAATCAGCCCTGTTCTGATCTGAGCAGCGTTCGTTCCTCCTTACTAACAATAATGGAAAATAGTCAGAGTCAAAACAAATTACAGACATTTTGGTTAAACAGCAACATGTTATGAATAAACCTTGAGAAAGAATCTGGCTTATTATGGGAAGAAGGTATGATGGTCTACAAACAGCCTCACTCAGGGG
>NW_015150725.1:290227-293027 GCF_000732505.1 Cyprinodon variegatus | reverse complement strand
TTTTTTTTTTTTTTTTTTATTCCTCCCTGCAATTTTTTCCACTAATTGAAATGTCTTTAAATCCACATTAACATGAATTCAACAGACTGTAGTAAACAGATAAATGGAGGCAGAAGATGTCTTTCAGTCATCAATGCTCACATTCAGAGACACACAGGAGCTCTTTCAAGCTGGACACCGTTTCATTCACAACACCTGTCCCATCAACCAGGAATCTGAAATACTGTAATAATCCCAGGGAGGGATTACTTTAGTTACATTACTGCAAATGTAATAGAGTGACTATAGGACAAATTTGATATAACACAATTTAGATTAGAATAGAATAGAATTCAACTTTATTGTCATTGCACACGAGTACAAAGCAATGAAATGTGGTTTGCGATCTATCCAGAAGTGCTATACAGGATATAAATATTATTACAAGTGTATGTACAAGCAAAAAGTAATAGTGAGGGACTGTAAAAAGTTGTGTATAAATATAAATATTTCATATAATTAGGGGGTCCCCTCTCCATCGCCATCAGTTTGGGGTCCTTGGCCTGAAAAACGTTGAACACCACTGTCATAGAGACAAAAGAATAATAACATAACTGAACACTCAGATTGATGAGCGTTCAATTATTAGAATATCAAATATTATTAGTTCAGCAAATGTTTGGCCCTTTGAGGCATCAGTGAGCAAAAATTCACAATATTCAGCTATTTTTATTGTTTGCTGTCCGTCAAGGTGTATCCTACTCTACGTATCCGTTGTTGTCCACTAAGCACATCCAACCATGTCTCTGTCCTTATTTCACAATCTCTTTCTTAAGTACAGTGCTACCATTTTCCTACAAACTAAAGCCGAGCATACACGGTTTGATTTTTTTGCCCTTTGCGGGCCGATTTTCCAGTCGTGCAAGAATTTTTTCCATTGGGCCGACTTTCATTGTGCTTCGTGTCATCAGGAATCTTAAGGTTTGGGAATACGTTTTAAATTCAGTCAGCCTTCGTGGTGTGTTCGTGCTTTTGAGGCAGAGCTACGAGCAGATTTACCAAAACCTCGAGCAAAGCGCATGAACAAACAAGGAAGTTCTTGTTCTTCCAGATTGACGAGTCCGACCAGCGCCATCTCTCGTTGCTGAGTCCGACATGTGATGATTGGACGTTCAACGTGAGCAGGTAGTTCGCATCAGTGATCTGTGAACTTTTAAACCCTGTGGTTTTGTTGTAGAGCTTCAGCTGTAGCTGCATGCAGCAAATGAAAATATCTTACAGTGTATGCCCGGCTTTAGTATCACAAGAAAATCTGTTTGCTAATAGCAGCTTTTTCAATCTTTAGCTGGAGCCACAAAAGTGGAGTTTAGAGCAGTGAAAATGAACTAACAGCATAAAGATGTATTAAGACAACAATATCAGCCGTTACTAATTTTACTCATTTTTTGTAGTACGTTCATATGGGTATAGCAGCTGCTTGAGAAAAAAACGGTTTTAAAGAGAAACAACAAATAAAACTGAAAATAAGCAGGAATTACTGTTAAAGGGGAACACAGTGATTTTTCTAAAAAAAAAAATGCAACCTCATCAATCGAATCCTGTTGGACTTTCAATCAACCTTCTGATCCTGTGCTTCTCTGTCATAATGACCCCAGTGCAAGGTTTTAATAGCATACCAACCATTGCAGAGCTTTTTTAAAGGCTCGATAACTGAAAAATGAAAGGTAACTTAAGGAGAGAAACACGGTTAAATAAAAGAGACAGCCTCTTCTCCCTCTTTCTCTTTGAATTATAAACTCCCAAAGGCGGCTGTGGATGAATTCAGATTAGTCTTTAAGCCTGACCTGGAAACTCCAAGAGACACAGAAACATATTGTAGTTGAAAGGGGGGTTGGGTGGGGGGCTAAGCAGACAGGAAAACACAGGAGTTAAATGGAAAGCTGGGAGTGTGGATGGTTTTAAACACAGTTCAGGGTGACAGATGCCAGAAGGTAGCCTTCCCGTCTGTTGGCTCTACTCTCCAGGGAGGAAATGTACCGCGTTGCACGTCACACATGCATAGGGAGATCATGCAGTGCAATTTCTTTGTTGTTTATGTAGTTTGATATCACCTAGAGATATATTCCACCAACCCGAGTCCTACATTTCCATATGTATTGTCCTCACTTTGCTATATACTCACTATTTTAGAAGCATGCACATAGCAGATAGGATCACTGGGATTATAGGACTATATTCAACTATAAGAGAGTTAATAGACTGCAGATTTGTATAGCTGCATGTCAATGTGTATATCTATGTTTTTATGTGTATAATCCATTTTTAGCTCACTTAATGGACTTTTGTAGAAGTTTGGACTCATGAGTAAAATAGGAATCAGGAAGTTGTTGATGTTAACGACTATATGAGTGTGAAGGAAATATTTTTTAAAATAAGTTTCACTTATTCAAACCCCTTTTCAGACAGAAGTACTAAATTAAACATATAATCTTATTATAATTAAACATAATGTTGGCTTCTGTTACATTTTAGAATTATCTTGGAAATCCGCTGGGTTCACAACGTTTTATGTAAAAACTTGAACGATAGTTTTGGGCTTCAGTGAAAACCTGCTAGAAAATCCAGACAGTTAAAATGTTTTTGGTTTTTTCATCTGAGTTCTTTGTTCAAACCAGAAAAGCCAAAGAGAGTGTGCTCTGCATGAAGCCTGACATCATTTGTGGAAGGATACTAACACAGCCAACCTTGTTAATTCAATTCTATTCAGTTTATTTCTATAGCTCCAATTCACATCATGTCATCTCAGGTCACTTTCCAGTTC
>NW_015150725.1:284134-288065 GCF_000732505.1 Cyprinodon variegatus | reverse complement strand
GTTACTGTTTGCTGGATCCCCATCTAAACCTCTGTCTGTTTACCTCGTCTTTCCCTGGCTCCTAGAGTTTGGTTTCCCCTGATGTCTCCTTGGTTCTGGTTAGTGTTATTTTGTTGGATCTTTGATTCCTGCCTCTGTATCTGTAAACTTCAATAAACTCATCAAAATTCACCTCTGCCAACTTGCCTCTGCTTTTGGGTCCTCAATCCAACATCATATCCTGACAAATAAATGGAATAGAAAAGCAGCAGCATCCTGTAGGAATGGCTGCTCTCATCCCATATCCCTGCTTCTCTGGCTTTAACCAAATGGATCCCGTTTCACTGGTTCAATGAATTGATTCTCATTTTATCCTTAAAAAGCTTTAACCTGAATGTGATCCATTTGGAAAACTGGCCACAGAAAAGCAACACAGAGAAGATTAACAAACTAAACATTACTAAACCGGTTGGTTCTTTTGACACAATAAATCAGTTTCATGTTTTCCTTTTCACCAAGTAGGGAAATCTATGAGATCGGCTGGATTTTCTTAGAAAACATCGAACCAATCTGACTGTATAGTCTGATTAAACGGTCTGTGCATTGAGATGACGTGTTGGGCAGTAGCAGCCATTCAACATTTCTCCACTTTCCTTCGCTGGTCCCCTATAATTCCTTTTTAAACATCAATCTTTGTATTAAAATATTCTTTCTGTCATGATTTATGGACATTAAGAACTAAAGAGAAGCGCCATCTCCTGGTCAGACGCTGTAATTCACTGAAAGTTTGGAGTCAGAAGGAAAAAATAATGTAAACCTAGGAGGCGGAGGGTGTCACTGGGGTGACTGGGAAGGGCCATTTTTAATGGCTGCTACTGTAAGTCCTATAAAAATAAACTATACTGAAATGTAATCTATGGAATGAGACATTTAACTGAAATGTGTGGAGTAAAGGAAGAGGTTAATACAGAAGCTTTGTGTTTAACAGGATTAAATAATAAATCTCTTATGACCAAGGATCATCTGAGCACCATTTTGTCAGATAAGTCAAAGGATTCTGGGTTTCAATGGAATCATAAGTGTCCTTTTTGTTGTCCTACTTTGCGTTTTTTTATTTCATATCAGAATCCGTATTCAACATGTTTATAGACAAGAGGAGAAAAAATAAGGAGGCCCTTAAGATGTTTGTCTTTTTCAGAACAAAGTTCTGCATTTGCTCTGAAGGAAAACAGACTCTCACAAACAGATTTATAGGAAGAAAACTACAAAAAACAAAGTAGATCAAACTAAACCCAGCTGACTGCGTATCTGCAGCCCATCTGGAAATCTGTCAAGATTAACTCATCAGGCTGCTGCAATCAACTGCATCTCTAATGGGAGAAGTGCTGCTTTTCCCTTCTAGTCCTATTTTGCATAAAACTGTGTCTTTTCTCTACTGGAATAATGACAGTAACTTTATTTTTTAAACCCTATAACCCACATTTAAATATATATTCTGACAGCAGTTTTGGACATTTTAAATTTCTTAAATAATTCAAAAACAAATGAAAACCAATAAGTTTATTTAGTCCGTTCCTGTTCGCCTCAGATGGAGGACGTTTTTCATGTAAGTAATCCAGACGGCAGGTTTCTGCATTTGAAGTTAATTTAGGCGTTAATAAACTGTTTCAGAGGAGTGATCATAGCGCTCTGCATCAGCAGTGCTGCGTCTGACTCCCTGCCAGCTCCCAGATCAGCTTCTCTGATTGGTTGATGCGGCGCGTCCAGCATATAAAGTTAAATTTTTCCAACTCCAGCAGCGGCTGCTTGTGAAGCGCGTCACACGCCTCAGATGCTCAAAATGGAGGACCTTTTGCTGCGCCTTGATGTGCGTCAACCATTGACCTTGCATGTAAACTAGCTGCTTCTGCTGCCTCTATAGTGTGCGGCGTGAATTGAGAATTAAAAGTATTGTGGAGGATTTTCATTAATGTTTTAAAAGACCCGCCCTCTCCACCTTAAAACAAAAAAGGTACATGCACAACCCTGTACCTGCTCCTGAGAGGGATCGCATTCTATTAACATGTGCAAGAGCGTGCACAAGCCCATTTCTCCTCGTGCACGCTCTGTTTTAAAGTTGCTGTTCTCATAGTTCATCCAAGCTCAGTGTCTGACCGTCCGCTCTAACCCCTAAATCCCTCCATCACTATACAGAGCGGGGACTATATAGTGAACTTCATAGTGAACTCAGTTAACTGACCGTTCAGACAGATGATCACTGCTTTTTGCTCCCAGTTGGTCACATAACTCCTCCTCCACCGTGCGATGCCTGCATCATCTTTGTTATTAGTCGCCGCTGTCGGGTAGTGACAGCCAATGGCGACAGCGGGCTGCTGCAACAGCAAATCCCATAATGCTTTAAGAGAAAAGCTCTCTGGGCAAAGCATTCTGGGATATATCTGCCTCCTCTGAGGCCTTTCTTTCCTTCTCATGCACTTCGTAGAAACTATTTCTCTTACGAATCTCGGCCAGTTTCAAAGAACCGCGGTAAGAATTGGAGCGTGTTGGCTTTGTGCTCTGAAAAGGTTGCAAGTATGCAGTACAATCCCCACAGCCTGCAATATGGGTCCCTGACCCAAAATTAACTCCATATTTGATAGATGATGAAGTGAACTGGTTCAGGGAATAATATCGAGTACAGAGACGAGGAATGAGACAAATAGGCAGATAAAATCTGTCAGCATTCCTGATGCTATGTGCAAATCATCAGCTGGTTGATGATGTCTTAGAAAAAAAACATTCTCATTAGCAAAGTATAAAGCAGTGATAGAAATGAAAAAGAAGCACAGATAAGTTTATAAAAATATTTGAATTGTTCCACAACATACTGAAAGCAAAGGTTAGAGCTGAAATGGAACTTAGAATTTAAAGTCAGAGTCTTTACTTGAAAACATAAACCAGTTTCCAGTGTTAGGAGTTCTCACAGGCAAATTTAAAAGCAAGGAAAAGATTTATCCCAAATCCAAGAATCACTCAGGAAGCTTTAGAAAGACCTGGAAATAGCAGGTTTTCCTTTAAAAACAATGACTAACACATTTAACCTTCATGTTAGCAGACCTAAAGCTTGGCTGAGAAACAGGTGGGGGGGGGGTCAGTGTTACAGTGACAGTCTCTCATGATTTCCTCCCTCACTGCAGTCCTTTGATCCCACTGAAGTAGGTCAGGCTGGAAGGAAATAAATTAAAGACATGTAGAGAAGAGAGCAGAGATCCTAACGGGGAATAAAAGTGTGATTTGAACTTTACTGCCTCAAAAACGCAGCTTTAAGCAACTTAAATGATTGTTTGGAGGCTTAAACCTTTTCTAATCAGACCAGTTTTAATAGAATGCAATAATGTGTCATTGTATTAAACAGGAAACTTTAGCGACTCACAAAAAAACGGAGAAAAACAATTAGCCTGTGATAGCTTTTTAAATAACAGGTAGTATTAATAGATGCTGAATGATACATTTTAAAAATCTTAAAACATGATTGACTGAGGCTATTTTATGATTTCTCAAGATGCTTCATTAAAGTTTTTTGTTCTTCCTTTGGTTTCTTCTGTATAATTAGTTCAAAAGAGGTAATCCAAATAGAAGAAAACTTTTTACTCAGTTTGCTCCAGGTCCTAAATGATCAAAGCTCTGCTTAAAACCACAACATTCAATATGAATCCTATGGTTATTTTCATTTATGTATAAAAAGTTTTCATTACAAGTTGGGGTCGTTCTTCACAGGAAGAATTATTTCTTGCAACTGTTGTTTCTTTCCAATGAAAAGATTTTCAACCTAGTCCTAACTTTAACATTAGGCAGCTGCCCAGGGCCCCAAGTTCCTGGGGGCCCCATAAAACTGATGGTATGATGTGTCCACCATATTGGATCAGTCCATTTGCTGCACATGTTCAGAAAGGTCCAAACAGACAGCAGCAAA
>NW_015150725.1:280327-281793 GCF_000732505.1 Cyprinodon variegatus | reverse complement strand
CAGCAAACCATTTGAAAACAAACCATGCAAAGAGCAGTGTTGCCAACTTAGCGCTTTAGTCGCTATATTTAGCCACTTTTCAGACCCCTCTAGCACTTTGATTTCTAAAAAGCTCCTAGCGCCAAATCTTGAGACTTTTTTCTGCTACTGGAGACTTTGGAGACAACATTTAAAAGCAGCGAACTCTGCTCTCCAGAGATCAACACAGATTGTAAATAAATGTTGTTTATGGTCTGTTACAAGTTATGATTTTTACTTTTAACTGCAAAAATAAAATCTAAATAAGTGATTTTTTTTCTTGAATTGAGGATGAAAGTGAAACACTTTTTTGGTGGAAAAACTGTTGCATTGTCTTATTTGAAGTGCATATATCTAATTTATCTTATTTAAAGAGTAAACATACTCACTCTATTGGTAAATCATCTTATTCACCTACTGAAATTAAGGGTAAATGCACTTAATTAATTTATTTTTTTACTTATTTTTTCTATATTGTTTTTGCAGTGTTGTATCAAAGCAGTTTCTATCTTTGTCTTAAATAAAAAAAAAAAAATCTAATAAATCAAAATGTATACTTTCAATCATCTCATCAATTTAATTTGAGAATTTGAGAAGTAATAAATTACAGATTTGTTTTTTTTTTAAGTTGATCCAAAGTATTTTGTTTTTCCAGCGTCGGTCAGAACAAGATGCCAGAGTCTCCTCATACACGCCTACAATGCTGCACATATAACACTATAGCAGACACTGTTTAAACACTCATTCATGTTTTACAGCTAAATAGGTCCTACATGTTGAACATTAGCTGTGATGGCTCCTCAGAGCTCAATGCAATGACTTCCTTTAACGGTGAATTTCCTGCTTTGCTCCGTAACCATTCTGTGTATGAAGATTGAAATGCAGTTCCATCATCCTGCTGAATGCGCTGATGAGGACAGAACAGCTGTAACACTAAGCAAACACACCAGGTGACACTATATATAGTGTCCTCCTTATTAACACACTAATTGATGCTTCCTATTTCAACATGCTGAAGCAGTTTCACTTGAGTTGTTCCTCTCTTCTGATTAATTTAGCAAATACTCATTTTATTGGGGTTATAAGGGGGACATGGGTAGACTGGTTATGAACCATTGATCATCACTGCTTAGTTGGTTGAATCAAGAAAGATGAAACATGGAAGCAAAGTGACGGCTAAATGAAAACACCATCGTGAGGCTGTTTTTAAAACCCTTTAAAGTTGTACGGAAGCGACTTTATACGAGTGAATAAAGTGAATGTGATTGGTCGTTTATCAAGGGGGCGGGATCATTGTGGCGGAAGGTTCGCAAGCACGATTGGATGTGGCCGGTTTGTTGGAAGCATCTTGCTAACCAGTTAGCATCTTAGTGCTAGCAGGTTCCCAATGGGAAATTCCATTGGGACCAAGTAGCACTAAATTGGTGACTTAGAAACGACGCTGTCAA
>NW_015150725.1:276217-280052 GCF_000732505.1 Cyprinodon variegatus | reverse complement strand
GACGTTGAAATAACTGGCCTGCAGAAGATAACGGGGACAAACAAAGAGACATTTTCTTGATTTTGGGACAATATGGTCTGATAAAAAGTACATTTATATACATGATTAAGCCAAAATGATTTGACATATAAATATGATTTCCCTATGACTTTAAACAAAAACATGCTACAGGGATCAATGTGACATTTTATTTCTTCACCTTTTAAATAAAATAATGGCATTTTAGTTAAAAATATCATCTTAACCAACACTTTCCTTCCAACGATTATATAAATTAGCAGACAAAGAGCTTATTTGATGGATTCAAGGCTCTAAAGAAGAACGGGAAGTTCAGATGACTTTTTTATTTACAGCAGTAAAACTTTCACAAATCTGTCATTTTATTTGTTTTTTAAGCAGAGCTTTAATGTTCAGCTCTTTTCTCAAGAGGTACAAAATATTCAGGAGACACCAGACTACGGTTAAGGGGAGCCGAGCCCAGATTAGGGATCTCCTCCCGTCACATGGCTGCTCCAGAGACAGCCTGACAGGCGGAGAAGTGGGATAAGATCTGCAGCTAATCAACTCCCCATCTGTCTAATCAAGGGAACAATGACACCATTTCTTTCTTTACCCCACTGCATCACTAAATATGGTAACTGTTCAGTTGTCAGGGAGATTTCAGCCATTTTGTTTCTCCAGACCATGCATTGTTCAGAAAAAGTTACACTAATGCACTACTGTAGATGTGTGCTATACGCAGACGCTGGATGGGGAAGCCTACACTTTGGAATTGCTTATTTTCTTTAGCTGATGCGTTGTTGGCTACTCCTCCATGAAGACATTTACTGATAGCATTCAAAGAGTTTACTGGCTGACGTTAACTGACAGGATGGCAACAATCCTTAGCTGTTAATGAAAGGAAACCAAACACAAAGCAGGTCAATAAAAAGAGAAGCATTATGTCAGACTACAGCCGTATATCTGCTCAGAGAACTTCAGATTTCCTGTACCTGGTAAATAGGGACACAACTTCACCATTTTTTTTATTGACCAAATACTTATTTTATGCCATAATTTACAAAAAACCTCTTGAAAAATCCTACAATGGGATTTCTTTGAAAGTTTTTTTTTTTTTTTACTTTCTTTCTTGGTTTTTCATTGTTGAAATGTCCTTATTGTGAAAATACATACAGACCTCTCATGTTGCTCTAAGTAGGATAACTTGGGCTGACTGAATACATTTTTTGGCTTTAAGAATAGCACACACATACCCTGCTATATATATATATATATATATATAGCTATAGATATATATCACATAGAATGGCTTCAGATTGTGCCAATAGGCTAGGCTATTATCACCAAGTGAATCCTCTAAAGTAATTCCTTTCCCCCCGCAGAATTTATTAATCTATTTATGTGTTATCTTAAAAATGTTCAGTATGTCTTCATGTGCTGTAAAAATAAATAACAATAAAATGATCCGCATGTCGCTCATATTAAACAAACTAAAAATAAATAAATCTCATATCCTAACAAACTGGGTTGTAGAATCCTTTCCCTTTAAATATTAAGTTCTCTATAAAAACGTCCCAATCATTCTTTAATAAGATCAGAATCAGGTTTATTGCCATTGTTAGTGAAGGAGTTCACAAACTAGGAATTATTTGTGGTACAATCGTGCAACATGAAACATATAATATGGAATAGGTAAATAAAATTATAAAAATATCTAAAACACTTTGGGTATACGTCATGCAATAAAATAGACTAATATATACACTAAAGATTAAAATATGGATATAAAATATAAAAAGTAAAATAGCATCTTACAAGGAGGGCAAATAGAGCTGAGTAAATGACATGGGCAGGTTATAGAGTCCTCATATAGATCCTCATCTAACCGATATGCAATGTTTGTTTTTAAAATCTAATGTGTGTAACCAACCTAGTGAAGGATTTTTTTGTTGTTTTTTGCACAAACTAAGTCAAAAACTGGACTAAATCGCAAAATAAAACAGTGTGATTGGATGTAAGGAGAGCGGAGACAGAGGAAACTCTATGTAATGCGCATTAGTGCAGTATGCTGATCTGACAGAACGCCGGAGCGGAGCAAATATTCATCCCACGTGGATTACTTTCTTTTCTTGAGCTCTGTGATTGGTTGCAAACCATCCCCTGTATAAAAGAATGCATTTGTGTATCGAGGAACGTCAGGAGAGTCTCAAAAATCCACACAAATGCGGTGAAGTTTAAAGACCACTGGTACTTTGTAAATGAATTTGTAATTGTTTATGGAGCAGAAACACTGAATCATGTGGTGTACGTGTTTGACTCTTGTATGCTTGCGTGAATGGTGCAGTGTGTGGATCTTGTCCTGTGCACATATCAATCAAATACGTGTATTTGTGAAAATTGCGATCGATTCAGCTCCCTAGTTGCCGACCCATGGTCTAATCATTGCAGTAGAAATGCTTCCCTGTATAACACAGATCATATAAACATGCAAACATCAATCCAACTTCATGAGGAAAAATAAACACAGATGTTGTTTGAACAGATACCAGTTTTCACCAATATTTAGAGCAAATCTTTGAATAACCGCCATTCAGAGTCACTAAGTAGAATTAGACGCCTAAGCTTTGCTAAGTATCAGCTGTACATGCAGCATGCTGCCCATTAGGTTTTTTTTTTGTTTTTTTTTATCAAACCTTTGATGCTAAAGTGACTTTGGTCGTCTTTCTAGAGGACATCAGATTCCTGTGGCCCTATTCAGTCTTCTCTCTGTCCAGCCTCCACACACACACGCGTAGAGGATCCAGAGATGCAGAGCCTCATGATGTGTCCCTCATATAGTCTCACCTCTCGGAGGACACAGACATTGTTAAACTCAGGCAGGAAATGAGTTCTGTGCCATAATGTGTGACACACAGGGCTGTGTGATCGCCCTGCCCTTCAAAACTGATGGATACTAATATGTCACTGCATAAAAATGTGTCATGAAAACTGAAAAAAAAAAAACAGCTAAACACAGATAGACGGACAGAGGAAATGGAGCAAAAATGAGCCACAGATCTATCAAGGTGCTAAAAAAGCCCGTGTTCCTCGGGTGCCGCGGACATGCAGCGATAACAGCCTCTGAACCCGATATCAGGTGTTTGTCAAAGACTGTGTTCTGCACATGCAAACAGAAACTAAATCTCTGTTCCCATCTCTGCTGTTCTTTTTCTTCTGTGCAATTCTTTTAGACACCCTGCTACCATCTAAAGTAAAAAGGCTTTTTCCTATTTCTGCCTCTAAAGACACTTCAGGGGCCTAGGCGCAAGATCATTGTTCAGTGGAGCAAGGCTGTTCGTGCTGCAAATGAAAACCAAAATCCATTCTGCAGGCTGAATTATTAAAAAGCCACAAACCCATGGATTTCCATGCTGCCAATAAGAGACAGCACTGAGTGGAACTGTGTGGAAATATCAAAATCTTGCAAAGGTGGAATAAATATGTATTGGGATTTTGTCACACCACCAGGCAATGTGCTCATTCTAAATCAATCAGGTTTAACTTTTGAAAGTCACGCATAGATTTCGAGAAATTGAGCTTTAAGATGTTCAGAGAACCAGGTTGGAACAATTTAAGGTTAAAATTCAGATGAATTCTCCCTTTAATAAAGTCGGCTTCTTGAATGCCTAGCTGGTTAACTCACTCCTGATCACTATCAGTCACCGGGATATTACAGACGCGGCCCCCATCCACCCATCCAGCTCCTGCTACACCCATCATCACCCATTAACAAAACAACCTCATACTAGAATGCAAGGCTGTAACTTAGTGATGAAAGTTAGTGGGGGTGCTCTAA
>NW_015150725.1:271451-275060 GCF_000732505.1 Cyprinodon variegatus | reverse complement strand
AGAGAGGCGGGACACTGGAGCATATATAAAGACAGACACAAAACGCTCTGAATACAGACAGCTGCACCCAACCTCTGTTACCTTTGGCTAAAGTAGAGGAGAGGGGAAACAAAGCAGAGATTATTGGTGGGGACTGTCCACACCAGGCCTTCAGAAAGTTATGCCTGTGCTAGAATGTCTCTTCAAAGGCAAAGCAACCTTAACCTGGAGGGAGCAGTCCAAACTCTGCACAATGAACACTGGCCTAAAATGCTCACAGCTGACTGGCATTGTTGGCTTTGTGCTTCACACAAATAAAGCAGAGTTGTAAACCACTCCACTCCATCAACTCATATCACAAACAGACATGGTGGCAGGGAAAGGCTTTGGTTCTGGTTTTGGTTATAACAGTCATTTAAAGTAAAATTTCTCAGCACTTTTCTGTCTTTTCTGTCTGTGACCCCGTGTTTGACTGTGCATGGAAGCGTAAACCTCAAAGTCAGGTTTGGAATGGGCTCGCTTGATGAGATGACTGGTTGGAATAACCAGCAGCCACACGGCCCCTACTGGAACTAGTTTATGATGCTAGTTAAGGTATTAGCATCAGTGGGTGGATGCGGCTGGTTGTGGGCGGGGGGCTACAACATCTACCAGTCCTTCTACTCTACCTCTCTGCCCCCTGTACCAATTGCAGCCCCCAAACTGAAGCTCTCTGCTTTTCAGAAAGCATCCTAGGTCCAAATGGCATTAGTCCTCCAATAAAACGTCTTCAGTCATGAGTTTTCTAGATTCTTAAAGTGCATATCGACTAGACCAATTAACCAATGAAACCTTCAGTACACTGAAAAAACGATCTAGAAATAAGTAAAAATTTCGTAAATGAAGTGTATTTACCCTTAATTTGAGTAGGTAAATGAGGTAGTTTGCCAATGGAATGAGCATTTTTACTCTTAAAATAAGATAATTTAATAACATGCACTTGAAATAAGACAATCCAACTGAGTTTTCTTATTCTAGATGTAAATTGTCTTGTTCAATTGGCAACATTTCCCGTTTACCTCCTCAATTCAAGAAGAAATGCACTTATTTTAAGAAAAAATTACACTGCATTACACTGGAAAAAATTTTTTCCAGTGTAATGCAAGGCTGATGATTTAGGCTCGAGTTTACAAGGTTGTCTCTTTGCTGAATTCCAGTTTTCATGACAAACCCTCTGCTTGGGGCCCTGATCATGTTTAACCAGGGTGCAGACATCCCAAGTCTCCCGGGAGTTCCAGGAGTCGGATAAATTATCCCAGATTTTAGGCTATGTGAGGTGGTGTTTTTTAATGTGAGTGAGAGTGAGCAGGCAGTGCAATAATTTGTGCATCATGTCCGGATTTGAACTACTACGATTGTGCAGGAACAACAAGAGAGAGCGGGGTGTGGGGAGGAGGATGCTGGTGAAACCTGTGCAGCGTCTCTGTCCAAAGCGATGCTCTGATCAACCAGCGATCCAGGCGACTGGTTGATCAGAGAGCTGATTGGATCAGTCAGAACAATAACCCAAGAAGTCCAGTTTTCTCTCTGACAGTCACCTAGTTACCACTCTTCCATAAGCACGTACCTGAGAAGAGTCTTTGGAACTTGGGATGTCTGAGGGTGTGGCATCTGACTTCCAATCAATAATGGCGCTGGGAAGCAAGCTAAACTGAAAAGCTTTGCTAGCTCTGAGGTGGATCATCAGCCTCCAGTGGGAGCAGTAAACAGATCTGTTCCAGGAGGCGTCCGGGACCCAGTGCAGGTGATGGGAGATGAAGGGACTGCAGAAAAGATATTATTACTGTTTGATAATGTCTCCCATGCGATGCGTGAGGCTTTTACGGCGCTCTCTGATGCATCCTCGGTCCACAAAGCTGCATTAACCAGTCAGCTGTTAGACTATACAACCATTTCTGCTTCCAACAAATTCAATTGTTGCACATTTTATTTCATCTCAGTGTTTCTGTTAAATTCAACGATACAGCATTTTTCTTCTTTCCGTATGAAATGTTTTTTGGCTTGTAGTTAAAACACCTAATTTTCCAACTATGGGACCAGAAATGCTAAATCTACTCTGACGTCATCCTCTCTTCTAGGAGATTAACCTTATATCCGATAAAAGGTTTAATGAAAAGTCATCAAAGCAGCCTAACGTTCTATAAATAAAAGTACAATCATGTTTCTACTTCAAATTACATTAGAACAAATCAATATGTTAAAACCAAATCATTTCTGATATAAAGTCCAGCTCTCATTTTACAGTAGCAGCCATTTAAAATTGCCCTTTCCAGCCGAACGGCAGCAAAATTCCCTCCAACTTCCAGCCACTGCAGTGACCCCCCTCCTTCTCCTGGGCGTGCATAGTTTTTACTCTGACTCCACCCTTTCACTGAATTACAGGGTCTGACCAGGAGATGGCGCTTCTCTTTAGATCTTAATGTCCACAATTCAATGCAATTTAATTTATTTCTAAAGCGCCAATTCACATGCTGTCATCTCAGGTCACTCTGGTGTCAGCTTTGAGCGGCGCTCAATGGCTCCACCTGCTGGTGTCTGTTCTCTCTAAAAAGCCTGTAATGCTTCTCTAAATTCTCTTTAGGTGTGAGTGTGTGTGTCAATGGTTGGTTGCCTCTGTGTTGCCTGGTGACCGAATAGCGACCTGTCCAGATTGTACCCCCCCCCCCCCCCCCCCCCCCCCCCCCCCCCCCCCTTTCTCCAGCAGACTGGCGGAGGTAGGCACCAGCACCACTGTTCCACTGATGGAGTAAGTGGGAGAAGATGGACAGACTAGGCTACGATCACGCAGCAGCCTGAAGTGACCCAAACCCGATTTTTTTGCCCAGATGCGACCTGGATCCGATCTTTTCATGACCGTCTGATCATCATCCTCGGATCTGATTCTTTCCGATGTGACCCAGGCCACTTGGCTATGTGGTCCTGAATCTTTTCAAATGCGACCTGCGTCTGAACGGCCAGGTCGCGTTCATCCAACATTAATACTCAACAAAGGTCACTATCCTGGTTCTTGCTACGCAGAAGCGGCGAGGAAAAACAACAACCATGGCGGACTCTGATGCGGAGAGCAGTATTTAAGTTTAAGCACACTGAAAATATTGAGTTTTTAAGGTTGGGAAAGATCTCCAGGTGCGCTCCAGCGCTACCATCCATGTTTTCTTCCATAAACACAGAGCGCGCTGGCTTGTGATGTCATCGCATGCTCTACTGCTAATGCGGGACACTTCAATGTATGAATGCAGTTCACACAGGAGATCAGATACAAGTCGCACATATTTGGAAATGTGACTGACAAAAAAATCGGAATTGTGCATTAAGGCCTGCACTTTGAACGTAGCATTAAAGCCTGGTTATCGTCCTGCAGCAGCGTGTCGCAGTGAGTTTGTCGCAGATATTTTTGATTCATGCCCAATATTGTTATTCCACGCCACAACGCCAGAGGGCCAATCAGGAACTAGCTGTGGGTCTAGATACGGCCGAGGCGGTGAGGAAGTGGGGGAAGTTTGAGTGAAACGGAGGGACATGAGGGCCAAACAGAGCGGGGATCCAGGTGGAAAAAAGGGTCCCAGCGTTCTCACCTCGCTTTTCTAGCTG